>NW_008335195.1:1481563-1482034 GCF_000622305.1 Nannospalax galili
GAGGTCTTTTGTGCTTCCATATGAATCTTAGGATAGTTTATTCCAATTCTGTGAAAAATATCATGAGGTTTTGATTGGCATTTCGTAGAATCTATAAATGACTTTTGGTAGGATGGTCATTTTCACAATATTAATTCTTCCAATCCATGAGCATGGGAGGTCCTTCCATCTTCTGATGTCTTCCTCAATTTCTACCTTTAAATATTTAAAATTTTCATTGTAGAGCTCTTTAATGTCTTTGGTCAGGTTTATTCTGAGTTTTTTTGTTTTTTTTTTTTCCAGCTATTGTGAACAGGAGTGTTTCCATGTGATCTTTCTCTGATTGGTTGTTATTGGTATATAGAAAGGCTATAGACTTTTGTAGGTTAATTTTGTAACCTGCCACGTTACTGCACAGGTTAATAATTTATAGGAGTTTTCTGGTGGAATTTTTGGCATCTCTTAGGTAAATTATCATATTATCTGCAAAAT
>NW_008335195.1:1482234-1482363 GCF_000622305.1 Nannospalax galili
ATATGGCTTTAATTATGTTGAGGTATGTTCCTTCCAGTACAATTCCCTCTACGACTTTGAACATAAATGCATGTTGAATTTTGCAAAGGCCTTCTCTACATGTATTGGTGATGACCACATGATTCTTGT
>NW_008335195.1:1483265-1484212 GCF_000622305.1 Nannospalax galili
TCATTCAGGAGTGTGTTGTTTAATCTCCATGTGTTCATGTGGTGATTAGGGCTTCTTCAGGTGTTGATTGTAAGCTTTATTGCATTTTGGTCTGATAGAATGCATGGAATTATTTCAATCTTTTTGTATTTGTTGAGGTTTGTTTTGTGCCCCAGTATATGGTCAATTTTGGAGAAGTTTCCTTGGGGTGCTGAGAGGAAAGTATGTCATTTGGTGCTTGCGTGGAATACTCGGTAGATGTCTGTTAAGTCCATTTCATATATGGTATTGTTTAATTCAGATGTCTCTCTGTTAACTCTCTGCCCTGTTGACCTATGTAATGGAGACAGTGGGGTACTGAAGTCGCCTACTATTAAGGAGTTGGGGTTAATCTGGGTCTTAAAGTCCTGTGGTAGTGTTTTTATGAAGTTGGGTACACCAGAGTTTGGTGAATAATTTGTTCATGATTGTAATATCTTCTTGATTCATTGTTCCTTTAATCAAAATGAAGTGGCCCTCTTTGTCTCTTCTGATTAGTTTTAGTTTAAAGTCTGTTTTGTCAGATATTAGAATTGCTGCACCTGCTTTTTCCTTCATGCCATTTGCTTGGTATATTTTTTTCCATCCTTTCACTTTGAGACAGTGTCTGTCCTTGAAAGTGAGATGAGTTTCTTGCAGACAACAAAAAGATGGGTTTTGTTTCCTAATCCATTCACCTAGTCTGTGTCTTTTGACTGGGGAGTTCAGTCCGTTAATATTTAAAGTTATTAATGAAAGATGGGTATTGAATTCTGTCATTTTTATTTCTGTTCACATTCTTGATACAGCTGTACTTTTCCAGTTATACCTTCATTGGATTTCTTTCTACAATCCCTTGGGTATAAGTCATTCCTTTCTTCAGGTCTTTGTATTGCTTCCAGAACTCTCTGAAGGGCTGGTTTTGTGGACATGAATTCCTTCAGCCTATT
>NW_008335195.1:1484499-1484744 GCF_000622305.1 Nannospalax galili
ATATGCTTCTTCTATTTGTATGGGCATGTCTTTCTTTAATTTGGGAAAATTTTCTTCCACAGTTCTATTGAAGATCTGGTCCATGCCATTATCTTGGGATTCTTCTCCTTCCTGTATGCCTATGATTTGTAAGTTTGGTCTTTTTATGGTGTCACACAATTCCTGCATATTCCATTCTTGTGAGTTCTTAAGTTTTTCATAATTTCTGCTTGAGTGGTCTAGTTTGTCCACTTTATCTTCCAGTC
>NW_008335195.1:1485089-1488425 GCF_000622305.1 Nannospalax galili
TAGAGGATTACTGGTATTTGGTGGGGATATGTTATTTTGGTTTTTCATGTTATTATTTTTTCTCTGTGATTTTGACCTGTGAATTTCTTTTGTAGTTTCTGATTCTTGTGTGAGACTCACACCTTCAAGTTTAGGTCTGCTTCTTTTTGTGTCTTTGTGGTTTACTTTTGGGGTGTGAAAAGCTGGTTCCTCTAAGCTTCCAGTTCTCTCTTTTGATTTTATATTGGAGTGGCTGGATTGCTTTTGTCCTCAGGAGTTCCCACAGAGGCCCAACTCAGATGAGGATCAGATGACTTCAGGCTTTCTCCTAAGGTCTGGATCCCTCCAGGAATGATTTTCGCCTCAGGAATTTGGGGGTTGGACTGGCCTGGGAGCCTGGCCCAGGAAAGATACGGTCTAGGGAAGCTGGTGGCCGTGCCACCCAGCAATGCAAAGGCAGATGGGCCAGGAAGAGGCCCCAAGTACTCCTGGGGTCTGCACTGAGGAGCTGTGTTGGTCTGGATGCAAAGGATCAGGAAGAGGAAAGGTCAGCCCCCATGTCCCAGAAAGAGGCTGGTGGGTGGTGCAGGCCCAGGGAAGCAGAGGGAGATGAGGGTGGGGCCAGGCCCAGAAACAGTGTTTGTGGGGCCCAGAGAAGGCATTATGTTGGCCTGGATGAAAAGGATCAGGAAGCAGTACTGGTTCCCCAGATGTCTGGGGCCACAAGACAAGGAGTGGGGCAGGACCCAAACTAGGAGGACAGAACAGCAGGGGAGATGGGAGGGTGAATGAGGCTGGGGGAGTCAAGGCTTGGAGGGTGCGATGGACTTACCCTGGAGAGAGGCCTATGGGCAGGAGAGAGGTGTTTTGTTTTTTATAAGAAAATAGCTGATTTTACTCATTACAAAATAAGGATGGTTCTGTCAGTTAAAGCAAATTAGCAAATCATAGGGGCTGGAGAGATTGCTCAGTGGTTAAGAACACTGGTTGTTCTTGCAGAAGACCCAGGTTCAAATCCCAGCACCCACATGGCAGCTAACAACTGTCCATAACTCCAGTCCCAAGGGATCCGACAGCCTCTTCTGACCTCCGCGGGCATTGTACAACACAGGTGTATTTACCTACATGCAGGCAATACACACATACATATAAAATAACCCAATAATAAATTTTTTAAAAAAGAAAAGCACATCAGCAAATCATATGAGCCACATTTCCTAGTTTGATGAAAATACATTTAAAAAGTGCAACAATTCAAAAAAGGTTCATTAAAATATACTTGCAGAGAATGAACAGTACCTTTTTTTCCCTCAATCTGTCCTGAATCTTTTGAACTGAAATGTTTCTTTATGTAAGAGTGTTCTTAATAATAATCAGTAGCTGTATCTTACTCAAAACTAGTTTTCTTCTCTTCTTAATTTTTAATTTTTTTTTTCTTTTTGAGACAGGGTCTTCCTGTAGTCACAGCTGGCCTGGAACTTACTATGTAGACCAGGCTGGCCTTGATCTCACAGAGATCCACCTGCCTCTGCCTCCCAAGTCCTGGGATTAAAGACATGCGCCACCACACCCAGAAATTTTTTTTATTTTTGAGAATTTCATATGCGAAGCATCGTCTTTGCATTATTTCTGTTCCTCCCAGTACCCCACCCACTCCTCCCATGTCCCCTCACTCCCTCTCAATTCCTTGTCCTCTTCTTTGATTACTATTGTTATACATACATATATACATTTATTAATATATATACATTATATATGTATATATACATTTATTAATATACATGTATACATATAATGCACTGAATTCACTTAGTGGTGCTTGTGTGTACCTGTGTTTAGTGCTGCCCATCTGGGATTAGATAACCTCTCAGGGAGTTAGTCCGTGGAGAAAACTGATTCTCCTTCCCTCCGCATCCATTGATTGCTCTTAGCCTTAAGATGGGCTTCTATGACATTCCTCCGTCCACCTTGGCGTGTCAACTAGCTTTGTCATTATGCAGATCTCATTAGACTATCATACTGTGGAGATTCATTGATACAGATCCTTTATCATGTCTAGAATGCATTAACAAGCATCAGGTGTCTTGCCTTGCCCCTCTGGCTCTTACATTCTTTCTACCTCTTTTTTTTTTTTTTTTTTTTTTTTCTGTCTTTTTGAGACAGGGTCTCCCTGTAGTCCCAGCTGACCTGAACTCACTATGCAGACCAGGCTGGCCTTGAACTCACAATAATATGCCTGCCTCTGCCTCCTGAGTGCTGGGATTAAAGGCTTGTGCCACCACACCCGGCTTCTTTCTACCTCTTATTCCAAGATGCTCCCTGAGCCTTAGGTGTAGAGGTTGTGGTGCAGATGTGTCAGGTGGGGTTGGGCACCTCACAGCCACTTATTCTCTGTGTTTGATCAGTTTGGAGCTTTATAATAGTCTCCATCTGTTGCAAAAAGAAGCTTCTTTGATGAATAGAGAGGTCCTGTCTGTAAATAAAGATTTGTATTTAGAATACAGTAGGAAATTACATTGATCTAGGGAAGTGACAGAAGTTTTTCTCTAGTCTATAAGCTCTCCAGCCATGTGTACTTGGCTATGTTTACAGTACCATGCATGATTTCCCTTCCATTGGGCAGGCCTTAAGTCTGATTAGACAGCTGTTGTTTACCTCCTAAGATGAAAGTGCCACTACTGTACCAATAGAGATAGTTTGCAGGGCCAGTCATATGGTTCATAGACTTTACAGCTGGGTAAAACTATTAATTGGTTTTCTCCCTTGGCAGCTTGCACAGTATCTTCTGATACTATGCACTCAGCTTTTTTCACATGGGTTCTGGGGATTGAACTCAGGTCCTCATGCTTGTACAGTATAATACCAGCACAAGGCACGGAGGAACTCCACATAGTGATGGTCAAATTAAGAGCCCATTTTTAGCCAGTAGTGAAGAGTGAGCTCACTCCCAAAAGAACGGAACTCTCAACTCTGAGGAGAAGCAGGGCAGACTTCAAAACAGGGGTTCTGGGGATTGAACTCAGGTCCTCATGCTTGTACAGTATAATACCAGCACAAGGCACGGAGGAACTCCACATAGTGATGGTCAAATTAAGAGCCCATTTTTAGCCAGTAGTGAAGAGTGAGCTCACTCCCAAAAGAACGGAACTCTCAACTCTGAGGAGAAGCAGGGCAGGGTTTATAAAGCTTAAAACCACAATTACATCATGTCTGGGGGAAAGCCAATAACCATAGTTACATTGGATCACCATAGTTACACCAGACCAGGGGCAGATCAGTTAACAAACAGGTTTTCAGTTAACAAAAAGTTTCTAAGTTTCAGTTAGGAAAAACAAGTTTCTCAGAATTGCAGAAACA
>NW_008335195.1:1492576-1535196 GCF_000622305.1 Nannospalax galili
CTTTTTCAGGCAGGGTCTTCAGTATCCTATCATAGCCTCAGAAAGCAGACCAAAACAAAGGGGAGACAGAATTCCATCACATGTTTACCCTGATGTGTCAGCAGCAGTCAGTCGGGTTCCCACACCCTTCAAGTTCTGCAGGCTGAGCCCCCGACCCCAACTGCTCCAGAGAGAAGCAGAAGCCCCCAAATGGGCTCCAGTCCCTGAAGGTAGCCTAGTATACACCTTCCCCAGGCCCACCATGTCTTCATTTTCACCATTCTATGTAAGATACCACTGCCCCACTGCCGAGGCTGTAGTGTTACATGCACTCTGCACAGAGGAGACACCGAGGTTTTCCTCAACTGAGAAGCAGTTTATTCCTGCTAGCTCCTGCCTCCATGGGTTCATACTCAAAAGACAGAGCCCCTCCACCCCCACAAAAGCAAAAGCTGAGTCTTTTATACCCCATTAGCTCTCCTTTACAGCTCAGTTCCTTGGTCTATCATATATGGCAACACATATTCTGATTGGGTGTTCCATGCTGCAGGGTTGTGACAGGCAGAACTGTGTATGTGCACTCGGGCACAGACCCTGCTGCACTGCCTTCCCTTTGAGGAAGAGGATTCTGCCACATCCCTCGCTCTTCAGAATCCCCTTAGTATCAAAGAGTGTCATCTTGGTGTAGGAGGCATAGATGAGAAAACAAACTATAATGCTACAAGTTACAACTGACTTACTAATAAACGTCAAGGTACATATTCTATAACAAGGGCACTAAACAGAAAGACAAGTACATGGCTTTAAGATATTTTTGACAGAAGAGATTTCATTCTTTATTTTTCTGATTTAATTAACATTGCCTGACTTTTCTGTTCTGAGGTCCTTTTGATAAGATGTAGGAATTTTTCCAGTTATTCTTGTTTCAATTAATCATTGAATTAGTCCTTGTGTGCATGGGATTACACAGCATCCAGTTTTAAATATGACTCCTAAGACTATAACAAATGGACTTCCTTTATATTTTCCAAACCATAATTTCATAAGATTAGAAACAGGGTCATTTATTCCCAAATTTTCAGCTAACTCATTGGAAAATATTTCCTGAAGAAACTTTGTAAAAAATACATCAGGAACTGTATTATTGGGAATAAAAATGAAATGTTTTCCACAAGTACAATACGAATACCTTCCTTTTTGGTTAACATTATATTAAATGTGATTCTGTTCTCCCACATCATTCAGCTGGTGGCATTCAGCTGGCTAGAAACTCTGTTAAAGACATTTCTGGTAGAACTGATAAATCTTTGTTAATTCACATTTTTGTTTATTGTTGACCACCAGAGTAGAGCCCATTTGAAACCTGCAGCTATGAGGTTTCTAGTCTTAAATTCATTTGGAACTTCCCTGAGGCCTTCTAAAGAGTCAAAGACCCAAGTAATGACCTCTTAGCCCTGAGATTAGCTTCCCTAAGAGGAGAGTTGAAGGCCAGGGTAAATGGTATAGCCAATTGAATCAGCACACAGGTCCCATACCAGTCTGACAGCAGATTTGAGCAAAGGTTCCCTTGTTAACAGTACCAGCAGAGGTCAGCTTGGGAGACACTGAATGCAGAGTAATTTCTATCTGCCCCTCCATTGCTTGAGACATTTAGGATGTGGACTTAGGCTTCACAATCTGCCGCAGGGCAAAGGAATCCATCCTCCTGTCATGTGAGACATGAGGAATGATTTAGTCTCCTTGATGATAAAGAGGTTCCACTGGGCCGGCCTATATAACCAGAACTATAGAGCAACAGACTCTGGCAAGTTTTTTTTTCTTTTTCTTTCCCTCATGTGTCCTTATCCTGTAACAGGGCCATTACGCAATTTATTTGGGTTGAGTCTGTGTCTCATCCAAGGGGGATGGGTACAACTTGAGCCTGGGATGTCCTGCCACAATAACATAACAATCACTTTTATTGAGTTTGTGTACTGTAAATTTAACCCATTTACCCAAATATTCAGTTTTCTATTTCTTCTTTCTATTTTTAAGGTCTGTATCAAATGCTTAATCCTAATTTTATATATATATATATATATATGTATATATATATATATATATTTGTTCCTGTTTTTTAAATTTTTCCATAATATAAAACTTGTCAGGCATCAAATTTTATAATAAGGGGTGATGAGGTTTCAGTTACACTAATCACTAAGCTAAAAGGAAAAGAATATGGACTAACTTCCTGAATATTTTTGTCCTGTTTGAAAACTCTCTTTTTCTATATAACTGTAACATACATCAGACTTTAGAAATGGACTCAATCATGGGCCCCCATCAGGAAATGGGGAGACTTATGTTTGACTCTTTTAATAGTTTTTCTTTGGGGATTTTGGACTAGAGGTGTTCTTTTATATCAAGGTGTTATTGTTGTTATTTCATAATAACCAAAGTAAATTGTAAGCAATGCAATGTAAAGCTAAGCAAATCCTTTATGCCCTTCAGGTAATAAGGTATCACCAGGATCTTTTTATAATTAATTTTAAATATTCCTTAGATGACCCTCAAGAGAAGAACTCAAGACATATATATTTAAATTTTTCATAATCTTTGCTTGAATGGTCTAGTTCTTCAACATTATCCTCCAGTGTTGATATTCTATTTTCCATTTCATTCATTCCAGCAGTGAGGCTTTCCCCTGTTGTTTCAAGCTCTCTTATTGAGTTTTGCACTTCCTTCTTCATTTCTGCCTGAGTTTTCTTCAATGTTTCTCCTTTGTGAGTTCATTCAGACGTTTATCCCTATCTTCTTTTAGTTCTTTGATTTGTTTGTGTGTTCCTTAAATTCACTGAATTCCTTGATTATGTTTGATTGTTCTTTTAAATTCAGTGTCCTAGGTTATCTCTAGGGGGTTCTCCTTTAGGACGCTTCTACAGGATTGGTGGAGTTTGGTGGGAATGTAGTGTTTTGGCTTTCCATTTTATTATTCTTTCATTGTGATTTTGGCATGTGAATTTCTTTTGTTGTTTGTGATTCTGATATCAGAATTAAGTTGAAGTATGATTCTGTTTGTATTTTGGTGTGCTTTGGTCTTTTTCTTATTGGTTACATAGAGCCATTTGGTCTGGGTTTCAGGTTCTCTCAGGTTTTATTTTGGAGGGAAGTGATGGCTTCAGATCAGCTACTCAGGAGCACCCAGAGAAGCCCAAGTCAAGTTCCAGTCAGGTACACTCAGGCTTCCTTCTAAGGTTTGAACCCCTACTAGCAGGAACTCAGAGGAAAATTTGGGAAGTTCCCTAAGTGGGGACCAATTTAGGGACTCTCAGTTGGTCTGCTGAGTTCTCAGCCCCTTTGCCAGAGGGAGGCCAGAACAGGCATTCTCTCTCAAGATATATATATTTGTCCATCCAAGAAAATTCTCCCTGATTCTTCTAAACTCCCATAGGATAAGATTAAACATGCATCAAACTAACCAATCAGAGGAAACACAGTTTTAGTTACATTAATTACCAAGTTACTCATCTTCTCTCCCCATAATAAACAGAGTATAAACAGTTCTTTCTTAGTCTTTCTTTCAAAGGATCTCCTGGTGGCAAGATTGCCCATTTGTCCTAGATGATGTCAGTATCTCCACTGGATGGCTTCAGTTGTCATCTTTATACACCTTGGAAGAGAGAAACTCAACTGGGGAATTTCCTTTATAGAACAGCCTGTGGGCATGTTTGTGAGGCATCTTTTTGATGGTTGAATGATGCGGGAGGGCCCAGCCCACTCTGGGGTGGTGTCACCCCTGGGCAGGCCTGGGTTGTATAAGAAAGTAGACTGAGCAGAGGTCAGAGGAGCAAGTCAGTAAGCAGTGTACCTCTATGGTTCATGCTTCAGCTCCTGCCTTGAAGTTCTTGCCTTGAGTTTTTACCCTGACTTCCCTCAAGATGAAGTGTAAGCTGTAAAATGAAATAAACCCTTTCCTCACCCAAGTTGGTTTTGGTCAGAGTGTTTTATCACAGCAATAGAAACCAAACTAAGACAGCAGCCTTCTTTATTTGGATGGAATGTATCCAGTCTCTTTCAGTCATCTGAACCACAGTTTCAGTGGTTACAGACCCAGAAAGGCCCCTCCAAAGACAATCCCAATTTGTTCTCTATTCAGCTTTTTAACAGCATTCAGTTCCCGGCTGAAAAGAATAGGTTAGAAATTTGAGTGGAGGAATTCAGACAGGAAGGCCTTGTAACCTAAGAAAATAGAGAAGAGACCCCAAACCAGTTCTTGCAAATGTTACCATAAGTACATCAATATAACTGTAGGGATTATAATCATCAAACATATAGCATCTTTGAGTTCATCATCCACAAACCTTGCACAACTTCAACCTTTTATAACTTGGCTTTAAGCTGTCACAGTTTTTTCCTCATCTTTTATTTTTTCATTCTTAAGACAAAATCTTACTTTATCACACAAAATCCATAACCTCACATTTACAGGCTTCTCAGCAATTCTCTCTCATACCTACTCAATTGTTTCTTATTTCATTTTCCTAAACAAGAGTCGAACCCAAATAACACATGGCACATTGCAGCAAATTAAAATTTCCTATATACATACTTTTAACTACCAAGCCTTTTCCTGTTGCAAGTCTCAAGCAAACTTTCTCTCTGCTTGGACTTTTACATTTTTTTTTTCTTGTGGTCACCCAGAAGCTAAGAGTTAGGGGAGAAAATGTATATTTAGAAAGAGTTTTGGCATTTTATCAAAATGACCTTGAAGTGAAAGCCTCTTTGTAAACAAGAAAAGGCAGTTGCAGAAAAGAAAGTGCACAGAGTCAGAAATATGCATGTTAACCCTGTCGTTACAGTTTTAGACAACAGGCACTTATTAGCCTCTTTTAATACTCATCGAAAGTCATGAGGGGTATTATTTCTTGTTCCCTTTTTGAATTTTTAAAATTTATTTTTATTTTATGTATAAGAGTGTTTTGCCCTCATATATGTAAGTGTACCTGTGCATGCAATGCCCTTGGAGGCCAAAAGAGTACGTTGGATCCCCCTGGACCTGGAGATACAGACCATTGTTAGCTGCCATGTGAGTGTTGGGAACCAAACCCAGGTCTTCTGCAAGAACAGCCAGTGTTCTTAACTGCTGAGCCAACTCTCAGGCCCACCTCTTTAAAAAAAAAAAAAAAAGATAGGCCATTCTCTTTTGAAATATCCCTTCTCCCTACATGGTAGCATTTGCTCTCTTCTTCCTCCCTGAAGTCTTTTTTCTGTCTTACCCCCTTTGAGGTTTCTCTGTTTGGTAGTTTGGACCTTGAATTCCTGGACCCTTGCCTACTTTCATTAGCCAGATTTATGATTGAGACTATCATCTGAGCCTTTTGTTTCTGTTTTCCTTCACCCCTTCATGGATAGACCTTTTGGGCCTCTCTCTATAACTCTTCCAAATTCCTGTTCTTCCAACCCTCAATTGACAGCTTCCTTGCTATGTCTGACCAGCTGTTAGTTACAAAGCATACTTTATACATCTCATCTAAGTGGCTCTTCTATGCCTAATCCCAAGTACTTCTTCATCTGATCCTTTAGACTTCTTAGGAATTGTGGCAGCTTGAATGAGAATGCCCTGCAAGGCTCCAAGTATTATATCATTCGGCCCTTCTGGTGGTGCTGTTTGTGGAGATTCAGGAGGTATGGCCCTCCTGGAGGAAGTGCATCCGTGGGAATGGGTTTTGAAAATTCACAACTTTGCCCCATTTTGAGTTTGTCTCTTTCTGCTCCCTGTGTCTACTTGAAGATGTGAGCCCTAAGCTTTCTGTTTCCAATGTTTTCTGCCATGCTTCCTCCATGACGGACTCTTATCCCTTTAGAACCATAAGCTAAATAAACTTTTTCTTTTGTAAGTTTCTTGGTCATGGTGTTTTATTACAGCAGCAGAAAAGTAACTAATACGGGAACTCTGTAGGCCCTTCTTTTCCCCATTTGTGCTGGATAGCTTTAGTGTCAACTTGACACACCTGGGTTGAGGTAGCCCCAGTCGGGGAATTGCCTCTACTGGACTGGCCTGTGGCCATGTCTGAGGGGCATCTTCTTGATGAGTGATGTGGGAGGGCCCAGCCCACTGTGGGTGGTGCCACCCCTGGGCAAGTAGGCCTGTGTTGCATAAGAAAGCAGGCTGAGCAGGGGCCAGGGGAGCAAGTCAGTAAGCAGTGTTCCTCCATGGCCTGTGCTCTAGCTCCTGCCTCCAGGTTTCTGCCCTGAGTTCCTACCTTGGGCTCCCTGATGAACTGCGACCTTGGAGTTGTAAGCTGAATAAACCCTTTCCTCCCCAAGTTGGTATTGGTCAGAGTGTTTTGTCGCAGCAATGAAGAACAAACTAGGTCACTATTGTATATTAAAGGCTTTGCTTATATTCTGGGGCCAAGCTACTGATTTTCTAATACTTCTAAGTTTTGAAGATCTTGCATGTGACCTTGATGGATTTCATTACCACTATTCTATGCAGGCTGTTGGTTGGGGAATTTTTTTTTTTTTTCTACAGTGGTGTCAGCCATGCCCTAGGTCAATGCAGTAGAAAGTTCCTCTGGTCATCAAAAGGTTTAACTCACTTAAGGAATCTTTGCACATCCAGCTGACGCTACATTTGAATGTAAACTGTGTCTTTTAAAGATCCAGAGTTAATACACAAAAGAATCAAAAGCCAAGAAGCTCGGTCATCCACTTTGAGCTTCTGGCAGGCTACCCCTCCCTCTTAGCCTCCTCTGGCCCTTTTGCCAGTGCTAGAACTGGCCTCTGTTTTCAGTTAGGACAGCAGTCCAAGGCAGCTCACACCACACCAGCTGACTATGCCTGAGGTGCCTAAAATGAACATCCCTCATTAAGCCCATTTGTCTGCTCTTCTCTATCCCCAAAAACCTAATCTAAAGACTCTCAGGGCTTTTTTTTTTTTTTTCATTTTCCCCCTTCTCAGTCTTGTCCCATTAGCTCACATTTATATAGTGCCTTCAACCTGTCCCCTAGCAGCTCAAGTTTGCAGTTTCATCTCTGATAATGGAACTTACTCAGTAAAACACTTAGAAGGTGATTAGTCTCCTCTTCTGACCTAATGGACAGGTTCCACAAAACAAATGAACCCAGGTTCTTACCAGTCTGATGTGGCAGCACTCTTTGAACTGGTTCCTGTGCCTCTGGGCTCCTCTGTGCGCCTCAGGACTATACCTTGGCACATCAGGAAAACTAATACCCTCTATGGATCCATGGGTCCCCTGGCACCAGGAGAGATCCACACTCCCAGTGCCCCAGGAGTCGAACCCCAGCAACAAGATAGGTGAAATCACCACTTTGAATCTCCAGACAAGCCCCCAAGTTACATTGCAGGCACTCTGCACAGAGAAACGAGACACCCACACCACTGAGGCTTTCTTTTCTCCAGGAAGCAGTTTATTCGTGCCAGGACTTGACTCCATGGGTTCCTACCCAAAGGACAGAGCCCTGAACAAAGCAGAAGCTCAGCCTTTTATATCCCCTGTTAATTTCCCTTCACAGTTCAGTTTCTTTGTCTCCAAATATGGCAACACATATTATGACTGTGTGTCCCATGCTGCATGGTCATGACAGGCAGAACTGTGCACTCAGGCACAGACCACATTGTATCACCTTCCCTTTGTTCTGAGGGATTCCTGCCCAGAACCCCTTCACATTTCCTTATTTTCCTACACTCCCAAGATTGTGTCAGCCCTCCTGGAGTTCCAGGAAAGGCCTTCCAGGGTTGCATCCATCCCTCAGCACAGCCACTGAAAGGCAAACATTTACCCAAGATGTGCTGTGTGGGCCCCAGCCCAGCCAACACCAGCCTCCAGCCTTGATGAGGAAGACTTTGAATGGCAATACTGAGGCTCAAAGCAGAGCCAGCAAGGCCACTTCAACCACCAAACCCTTCAAAGGCTGATGGGAAGTGCTCTCTGTTAATTCCAACCACATGGCAAATTAAGTTCTATTTACCCTCTTTCAAAAATATTTGCCTCCTTTATTTAATGAAATCTGGAGTTGTACCATTGTTCTGGGCCTGGATCAGCAGAGGAGGAGAGAGCAGCCTTCTTCCCCAAAAGTTCAGCTTTGTCTCTTCAAGGCCCCTGTGTGGATAAAGGAGCAAACAGAAGCCAGGCACGAGCAGGATGATGGACAGAGGGGCTGGATAGACAAGAGGTCAGGACACACACTTCAATTGAGAACAAGATGCCCTTTGGCACCACAGGTCTTTGCTATCCCCACATCTGGAGGATCATTCCCCTCCTCCACATAAACCTGCCAGCTGCTGCTGTGAAGATGACTCAAAGCCACCTCTCTTGTCCACAGTTGCAACACCCAAGCTTGTCTGGCCTCTTTTCAGTCTGCAGGCCAATGACTGCCTAGTGTGCCGTTCAAAGGCCCAACCTGTCACCTCCATGCAGGATGGCTCTGGGGGCCAGGCCCACCCTGGGGTGCCATCAGATGAGCTGCTGTCATACCTGTTCAGCCCCTCATCCCACCGAGCCTATCGCCATGTACCTGTTCCACAGCCAGAACATGTTTCCAGAGAAATCCTCAGACAACTGGCTGTGGGAGCAGTGATGGGAAGCTGGTCTCTGGAGCTGGCTCCCTCACCAGTCCATGCAGGTGACCAAGTGCTGGTAAAGTGGAGGGCAGAGAGTTTTTGAGTGTAGCATTAATGTTGAGGGTGACTCATCTCAAGTGAGCAAGGACCAGAGACCTGCAGAAGAGGAAAATTGGCCATCACAGTGTCCCTGACCCCCACTGCAAGAGTAACTTGAGGACTAGGGTGGTGGTGCTTCCTGAAGTTGTTGATTGATTGGAGTGAATAGACAAGCCCCAGAAGATAGTTTGGGAAAAATATGACCCTGGACATCTTTGGGTACACCTTATCTGCAGCCAGAAGCAGAGGGTATAAGAAACTGGCCCCACTAAGAATTGGGAGGGAGACTCAGGAAGTGAATACCTAGGGTGCAACTCTCAGACCTCCAAACCTCTTAAGAGGAAAGGCCAGAGCAGCCCAAGCCCCCCTTAAGAAGCTAATGCCCTCCACTTCCATGAAGACCATCCAGCCCCTAAATGAGTAGGTGCCATTAGAGAATGTGCCCTGCTTCCTTCTTGCAACCTGCCAGGCACCAGTACCATACCTGGAACAGCCTGGTGAGAAAGGGCCAGGCCTGGAAGGCTAACAAAGAGATGAACATCACATCCTTGATTCACTCAAGAGCTGCAGAACCAGCCACTATCCCAGCAGGAGCAGGAGTTGGGGGCAGAACTAAATGCTGAGATGCTGCACCAGGGTTGGAGAAAATGGACAAGGAAGCGCTGATGAGGAAGGGCGTTGGCATCCTGCAAAGACCCTGCCACAGAGCTCGCATGCACGCTCACATGCATGCACACAGCTCCTAGATGTTTGCAAGACATTCCCCCAGACCATGCAGGCAGAGCAATTGCCTGCTCAGTCAGACGGGCTGCATAGGAAGAAAACCTATCAGGTGCCCACATTCCCCAGAGGGTTTGGGGCTTCCCACCTAGGAGGGAGAAGGAGTACATGGTGAGCTGTCCCAGGGCCCCAAACAGCAGCAGGCAGGGCTGACACCAAGGACACTCCTGGAAGACAGGCAGCTGGAGCCCAAGGAACAGAGGCAGGTGGCAATGTCTGGGTCAGACACAGGTGTGCACGAGTATAATGAGCAGCCAGAGGCAGGTGGCAGCTGGGCCATCACCAGAGTGGCAGAAAAGCTGGAGAGACAGTTCCAGGATATAGAGTCCCCAGAGGCAAAAGGTGTAGGCCAGGGACTACATAATTTAAGCATCTGTTGATGAAGGGTAGAAGGTGCTAGGGTATAATCTGCTCCCCCCCAAAATCGAGTTTTGTGCAATGCTACTGTGAGCGACAGTTCCCAGAAAACCTGCAATTTGAAACTAAATCTACCGCAAAGGCTGATCAACTAATTAGAACTTCAGTGATTGTGGAGAATTTGGAATGTTGCTGGCCCAAAGTCTAAATACAATTTGTCTTGGATTAACTCACTACGCCTTGCATACCTCTGTTTCTGACTTAGCACCCTGTGACTAATAGATAAAAACCTTTTAGAATGTATTAACAAGGGCTGGAGAGATGGCTCAGTGGTTAAGAACAGTGGTTGCTCTTGCAGAAGACCTAGGTTTGAATCCCAGAACCCAAATGGTGGCTAACAATCATCCATAACTTCAGTTCCAGGGGATCCAATACCTTCTTCTGACCTCCATGGGCATCGCAGGACAGGGCTGCATTTACACATATACAGGCAAACACTCATACACATTAAAAAAAGAATGTATTAAAGTCCTAGCTCCCACCAAGCAAAAGGCTGAGTGTCATCAGATAGCATCTGAGGCCTATAGCCAAGGTTACTTTTTTGCAGTAACCATCTTCTTAATGTTTTCACCAATGTAATTTTAAAAAATTTCTGGGTATGTGGTGCACGCCTTTAATCCCAGCACTTGGGAGGCAGAGGCAGGAAGATCTTTGCGAGTTCGAGGCCAGCCTGGTCTACATAGTGAGTTCCAGGACAGCTGGGGCTACAAGGGGACCCTGTCTCAAAAAGACCCAAAAAAAAAGTCTTGATTTATGACTTTTTGTTCTGTTATAAAAAAAACTTCACAAAACTGCTTCTACATTGGAACATGGAATTTGGGGTAACCTGAATCTCTGTTCCCACGCCATGGACACTCATATTTGGCTCCAGAATAAACTATCTTTTATCCCCTTTGAAGTGAGAGTTGTGCTTTTGTATCAACAATAATCGGTGGGGCCTTTAAGACGTGATGAGGTCAGGAAAACTTCTGTCTCCTGACTACCATGCAACCACAGTTCTCCTGCTCTCCAAAGATGCAGCATTAAGTGGTCATCTTGGAAGCAACGTCAGCTAGGTCTTAGACTTCCCAGTATCTGGGATTTGGTTATAGCAGCCCAAGCACAGA
Source organism: Nannospalax galili (assembly GCF_000622305.1). Classification (NCBI taxonomy): domain Eukaryota; kingdom Metazoa; phylum Chordata; class Mammalia; order Rodentia; family Spalacidae; genus Nannospalax; species Nannospalax galili. The sequence continues at coordinate 1,503,524 of NW_008335195.1, forward strand.
AGCCAGGAAGCCAGGTATGGTAGGGAGGTAGTGCCAGTAACCCCAGCACCAAGGAAGTAGGAGAGTCAGGAATTCAAGATCATCCTCACCTACACAGAGAGCTGACATCTTAACCAGAGCCTGTCCAAAATGTTTCCCTCCCAAGTCTCCACTTCCCACTAGGCATGTGTGAGAACCAGATGCCCAATTGGTCACCACGTCGGCACCCAGAGGAAACCCTTCCTTTCACCTCTGACCTCTCAGATCCATCTCTCCTAGGCCAGGCTCTTTCCAAGGTTGGGCTTTCCACACCTGCATCTTTACATCTTCGAGAGGTGAAAGTCCACCTCCTCCCTCCCCGTCAGAGCTTCCTTGCCTCCGTACTTCAGTCTATTTTTTGTTGCTATACCTGACTACCTCAGGCTGGAAGAGGAAAGATTTATTCCACTCATAGTTTTGGAAGTTTAAGATCCAGGACTTTATCTGGTTTGGACCTTCCTGCTGGCGAAGACTTTGCAGGGTCTTGGGGCAACACAGGGCATCACAGAATAAGCCTAGGAGAGAATGTGGCTTATATAACAAAGCTACTCCCAGGTCAGGCCATTAATGCATTAATCCAGTCCCAAAGGCCTCACTCTTAAGTAAATCATGGGCTTGAGATTAGTGTCCAGCACAGGGTGGGGGGTGGGGTAAGACACATTCAAACCGCAGCACGATGAGAACCAAAGAGGATGTGGCTTACAGAGCCCTGCCTGATGAGGTCCCGCCCACCCCTGTCCATGCAGGAATGAGTTCTCTCCTCCCTCTCTACTCCTCCTCGTTCTCCAGAGCCTAGACTCAGAAGCCCATCTCTCGGTGTGGGTATAGACGGTCTCCTCAACCACACCAGAAAAAACGCTGACAGAGGCTATGCTATAGTTCAAGAAAAACTTGATAATGGTGGGTGTCTGGCAAAAAGCAAAGACATGAGGTGGTCATGAGCTCCTGCGCAAAAAAATTCTTTTCACGTTCCACTGAAGACATTAAAATGGGCACCAACTCAGTATTGTTTAAAAACAAGCAAAAAAAAAAAAAAAAAAAAAAAAACCTTAACATTGCCCTAAACATTCTCTGAGCATCTCTGAACCACGTCGTTCTTTTGAAGAGTCTTTCATATTGCCTGTATCTGCTCTGTCTCCCTTTATAAGTCACAGCCCGTGTGAGCCTGGCTCCACTCTGAAACTTGAACCTTCAGCCAGACAGCACTGGATGGCGATGCTGCAGGCAGAGTCCAGGCTCTCGATAGGAGCTCCAAGAAGCTGTGGGCCTCAGCTGTCTATCCTGCAGGTCTGTCAGGGCCAGCCTGGTCCCCAAAGGGCCTGCGGATGTCTGACTAACCCTGAGCTCCGTCTGAAGCAAGGAAGGAATTTCCTCGTTCCCTCAGGAATCCTTTAAAAACATTATTTAGTAACTTCTAAACAAATCACACTGACTCTCCCAAGTTTTTATTTGTTTAGTTAAATTAATTCTAGTTTAATATTTCCATTAGCTATTTAATTTATTCTAAGACCTGACACTGCAAAAGTAATAAAACCTCTCAAATATTGACAGATAGTAAAGCAAATGCCATCCAGATACAACCATCTGTTTTTCCTCCAAATTCCTCAGGACAGAGAGTGTGCAGAGCCTGTGGCATCTGCTGGGCCTGGAGCTAAGTGCTGGAGCTGGATGTGAGGCTCCCACTCCACAGAGTGAGAGGGAAGGGAGGGGAAAGGTCTAGGGAATCCGTGGGAAAGCCTACCCAGCGAACAGAACCAAAGCTCCAGATTTTTTAAATGGATAAGCTAGAGTGGGCCCATCACTGAGTAGGAGGAGCTCAAGAGACCCCACCCCTCCCTGAGGGTCTAGAGGCAGTTAATGGTTGCTGGAGGTCAATGGTAAGTGGTTGGTGCACCTGAAGTGGCCCCTCACCCGAGCTTCTGCCCTGAGTGAAGTCATTCATTCACCAAGAAAAAGAAAAGGATATGAAAGTGGAAGCAGCCCCAGCTGGAAGAGGGAAGGGATCAGCGGGATTGAGGTGGACAAAAGAGGGTAATGGGGGTGAATACAATCAAAATACATGCATGTATAAAAATGTGAAAATGTACAATTAGTATATGCTAATAAAATTGGTTAAAAATAGGTAAGTTGGGACTGGCTAGATGGGTCAGTGGGTAGAGTCATTTGTAACTAAGCCTAACGACCTGAGTTCAATCCCCTGGACCCAAATGGTAGAAGGAGAAAACCAACTCCTACAAACTGTCCTCTGACATCCACACTCACTCATATCTTTGCCAAAATGTGCACACACACACACACACACACACACACAGACACACACACACCACAAATAAATAAGTGAATTAAAAATGTTTTCTGAATGGATAAACTGACTTGGACTGACTTAGACTGCAAATGCCTGCTGTTTTCCAATCACCTGCATTAGTCCAAGTGGCCATTCAGTGTCCCTTCACCACGTATATCTCCCTCCCACCCCTGCCTGGAACCCCAGTTGCCCTTCCCCACACTGACCCCACCATTGATGTTGCCTGCAGAGGGGAAGGGACAGCATAGGTACACAGCAGACATGTGAGCAGAGAGGCAGAGTTGGCCTGGCCATACCTCATCACCCTTATGGTGCCCCTCACTCTTTGAGAGTCTGCTCTGAGGAGCTTCTCTTACAATAGCAGTTAGCCCCAGGATACCCTAAGGGCTGTGGGGGTACATCTGCCTGTTGCCCACATAGGGCCCAGGGCACTGTCACAGTGCTGAGACCTCTCCAGACATCCAACAATCCTAGGAAAAGAGGTTTTGCCTATACCTCTGTGATGTGGTAAGACCCCCAATCTGCAGTCTCAGTTGACCTGTCCCATCCAAATTGCTTCATAGTTTAAATATTTGAAATTCCTCTCCTGGTACCACCAAGGCCAAGGCAGACACAAGTGCTCAAAGTCCATGGGCTGGTTTCGGCCCCTCAGTCAGCTCTTCCATGCCAGCCTCTGATGCCCTCCTTCTCAGTTGCTATGGTGCTCATCAGAGCTACCCAGCAGGGATGGGGAGATAGAGCACCAAACACTCTGCCCGCTCTGCCCTCTATGCTATGAATAGAAAGCTAGGCACACAGCTGTGTAACTCATGCATGTTATCCCTCATGTGCCTACCTGCTCAGAGCTCCACCTTGAACCAGAGATGAGCCAGGAACCAAAGAATTTCACACACAGTGTGAGCAAGAATCCTGAGGTTGCATCCCAGGAGCACATGTGTGAGTGAGCTCAGCTGGCTTTCTTTCATGAGGCCCCAGAGTCTCCAGGGCACAGACCTAGCTGCACTGCCAGCTTCAGAGAGACCTAGCTGTCTCCTCCTGGACTCTCCAGTCCACCACCAGGGAATGCAGGCTACCACCCAGGGTGTGGTATGAATCTAACCCAGTGTTCCACCCAGGGCCTTTGTTTATCTCTTCTAAATACATGACACCTATAGGTGTGAGATCCACAGAACAAACTGCACAAGGGCTAGAGGGGAGAAGCACAGAGGTGTCCCTTGGCAGGAACACAGGTTAGGAGGGCCAGGCACCATATCCTGCTAATGGCCACATGGACCTCAGCCTGGTAGCTGAGTCCCCACAGTATCCCTAGGAGTTGCTGTACCCCCATATCCCTACAGTAGCACACCCAGCATGCCTCCAGTTTTTGGCTTCATGTTAGGGTCCTCAATTGCCCCCCATGGGGTCTGCAGACACCCTGGCAATATATGAAGCCTGGTACGGTCTGCCCACCTCACAAATCCAAGGGATGGTATAGTCACAGTCCAAAGTGTGGCTCATGTGTTCACAACAGGACTAGATGGATGAGTTTTGTGGGTCAAGCAGGCACTAAGACCTGAGGAGTGAGCAATGGCCACAAAGAAGCAAATAAGAGAGCCACTCCTGAGCATTCTGACACAGGTGTGCCCACCTGGGCTCAGAAGGATGGTGGAGGCCATGGCTGGAAAGACAGACACAGTCTAGGGACACAATCGGTACTCCACTCTTGTGCCCAAAAGTCTGTACACACCAGGCAGAGAGAACTCCTGAGCAGGTGGCCCACCTTAGAACCCTACAGGGAACTGGGGAGATATAGTTCAGTTGGCCAAGTGCTTGTTGCTCACAAATATAAGGTCCTGAGTTGGATCCTCAGGCTGTTTGATCTCCGTGCAGACCAGGAGCTCAGGACCTACTCCCATGACAACATAATCTGTGGGATCACATCTGTCTCCTTCTCCAAGAGTGGACACCTCCTCCTCACTGGGTACGACTTTAACTGCAACATCTGGGATGCACTCAAAGCTGACCGGGGAGGTGTCTTAGCTGGACACAACAACCGCGTCAGCTGCTTGGGGGTGCCTGATGATGGCATGGCTGTGGCAACAGGGTCCTGGGACAGCTTCCTCAAGATCTGGAACTAAGGCCAGTAGCAGGTGGATGCCATGGTGACTGAAGACCATTCCAAACTTGAAGCTTTACAGCGATAGCATATCCTATCCAACCGTACTAACATGGACACCCACACCTCCCCTCAGAACTTCTAAAGGGCAAGATCGTTTTTTCTTCCCTTATTGCTGAAACCAAGAGCACAATTCCCACTAAGAGAAGGCTCTGTGCTGTAATTAAGCAGACTGTGCATTCCTCCCGGGGCCATTGTCTTTGTTTTCTTTTTTGTCTTGGATGAATCTTAAAGGGAAATATCACAATAAAAAATGTTAACCAGAAAAAAGAAAAAATCTAGCCTGGTGTGGTGGTGCACGCCTTTAGTCCCAGCACTTGAGAGGCAGAGGCAGGTGGATCTCTGTGAGTTCAAGGCCAGTCTGGTCTACATAGTGAGTTCCAGGACAGCTGGAGCTACAGGGAGACTTTTTTTTTTTTTTAAAAAAAAAAAAAAAAAAAAAAAAAAAAAAAAAAATCCAGGCATGGCTGCTCAAGCTTGTAATCCCAGCACTAGGCAGGCAGAAAAAGGAGGAGCTCTGGGGCTCACTGGCCAGCCAGCCTAGTCTAATTGGCAAGTTTCAGGCCAGTGAAGAGAACTTGTTTCAAAAAAACATGTAGGAGCTGGGATGGCTCAGTCTGTAAAATGCCTCATGCGAGCTTAAGGACCTGAATTCGGGTCTCCAAAACTCAGGTAAATAGCAGGTATACTGAACATCCCTGTAACCCCAGCAGTGGAAGGACAGAGACAGTCAATCCTGGAGCTCAATGACAAGCCAATCAGTGAGCCCTGGGTTAAGTGAGAGACCCTGTCTCAAACCACATGGTAGAGGGCTGGTAAGCTGGCTCAGTGGGAAAATGTACTTGGCACCAGTCCCAATAATCTGAATTCACTCAAGGGCCCACATGGTGGAAGGAGAGAACTGATTCCCTCTAGTTGTCCTTTGATCTCCATATATATTCCATGGCATGTGTCACCTACACATACACATAGAATAAAAAAAAAATACATGTAAAGTGTCTTTCCATATGCATGTGCACACATGCATGTGCATATAAGCACACATACATACACACAAACATGCTACACTACAAATACATGCACACCAAAAACTGTGGACTACACCCTCACCTCAAACTGTAAAGCAAAATAAACCCTTTCTTCCATAAGCTGCCTTGTCAGGTATTTTGCCACAGCAATAAGAAAAGTAATTAATTTTGCTGGTTAATATTATCAACTTGACAGGCTCTCATATCATCTAGGAGACAAACTTTCAGGCACATTTGGTGATTAGGTTAATTGAGGTGGGCAGACCCACCATAAAAGTGGGCAGCATCATTACCTGGACTGGGGTCTGGACTCAATAAAAAGAAGGTGAGCTGAGCACCAGTATTCACCTCTCTCTGCTTCTTGGCTGTGGATGTAATAAGATATTCCCTTCCAAAATATATTTTTTAAGATGATAGAGAAATTTGCATGCTCAACATATTTTAAAAAACAATGACCCATAGACAACAGAGCCACACTCTTTATCAGGCCTGGGCAGTCTCAGCAGGCAGGGCAGACAGACCCTAGCACACCAGGCTTGGGGAACAGGGTGCCTTCCAAGTACTCAGCCAGCCCTAGTGCCAACTTTGGAGTAGGCTAGAACGGATGCCTGAGACCAAGGGAACCAAATGCCCACAGGGTGGGGTCTCTGATATGAATCTCAAGGAGCTCCTATAAGGCTGTCATTTCCTGACAAGCACACTCATGGAACTATCTCCTTTTTGAGATGAAAAGTTATCTCAGAGAAGTACTCCAGTTTCCAAGGCCAAGTAGAGGGGGTAGCCAGCACATCAACCAGTCACAGAACCATTCTCCTGCCAACAGGCCTTAGAGCTCCTGGCTCAGTAAAAGAAGAAATAGGCAGGAGAGATGGAGGAAAGTGAGTATGACCAAGGTCAGCCATGGGTTATGGAAGAGCAGGAGGCAGAGGGAGACAGCTGCTGACAGCCGAGTGACATGATCAGTGTCTAATCAGTCTCTGTGTCAGGGTCTGCTGGTCATGAGACTTACATGAGATTTACATGAAACACATGGGCAGGCGCAAAGAAGTGAGATTAAATCACGGAGAGATCAGAGGCTCAAGTTTTGCCATCACCAGACGGGGGTTCAACTTCAAGGCTTGTTTATTTCTGAGGATACTTAATACGGCAGAACTTCTACTAGGAGAAAGTGAGATCTGGTGTTTGCAAATGAGATGCATAGATAACTTGCCAGCTCTGAGCTATAGTGGCCTTCACGGGTGCTACACTATGCCTGCTCAACAGGCGTGCAGCTCCTGTGTGAGAAGGTGACCAAGTCTCAGAGAAAGAAGCCCACTCATTAAAGGCTATCAGACCTAGAAAGCAGGTCACCCGACTTCAAAGACCCTGCTCCTGGTCCCACCACAGCCGCTTCAGAGAAAATGTAAAGAAACTCTAAATGTTGGGGCAGCCCAGGATGTCAGGAGTAACATGGGTAGAAAAGAGGTAGAAAGAAGAAAAAGAGAGATTACACTTTTCTGAAGGATAAGACTTACAGAGAGTTATATCTCTGTGACCCAATCCACAAGCGCTGCTCTAAAGTGTGGTAATTCCAGGCAGGAAAACTTCACCATCTTTAACGCACTAGGTATTCTGCCCATCTCTTTAGCATAACTTAAGGTGAACCCACCCTTCCAGGAGTGATCCTGACTAGGTGATTGGCCTGGAAAAACTAGAATATTAAGGTTCTGACCAGGTCAGAGATTCTTATTTTCTTGACCAGTTCATATTATGGGGATTTTTTTTTTTTTTTTTTTTTTTTTTTTTTTTTTTTTTTATTTTTTTTTTTTGCTACTGTAACGTTAGTGAAGATATTTTGAATGTTTTACTAAGCCATCGCCTGAGATTCTGGGCAATTCTGCCCCAAACTGCAGCAGGGCAGATGGGCGGGCCTGACAGAGTTGTGAACCAGACTAAAAGAGAAGAGTCCCCATCTGCTTGTCCTCCCCAAAGCCTCATTATTCATAACTGCTTCCTTCTAGCCAGTCCCCTAGGGGTCTGGCCTCTGGCAACTCCTTCCATGTCACCTTGAAGGGTGACAGACCCTCCGCACTTCTTCTCAGGGTCAAGAACAATGTTTTTGCAAAAAATAGTTTCAGAGGCTCCCTCAGGCTCCAGGGAGTGTGGGGGACCTGAAATCAGTGTCCTAGAGCAGGGAGGAGCAAGGCAGTATCTCCCATCCTAGAGCAGGGAGGAGTAAGTCAGTATCTCCCATCAATCCTCCCACACAGTATGTTAGGCTCTGGCAAGATTTACAGGGTGGGAGGGACACAGGACAATGGCCATCCTTCCCAGGCAGTCTGTTCCCACGGTGGGCCTACAGCATAGTGGGAAAGGCCAGCTCCTACCACGACCACCACTGTCTTCCCCTCAGACAGGGTTTACCCACACCTTCCCATTTTCTTATTCATTACTCTACTTCCCGGAGTCTCTACAAAGAAGTGTGTTACTTTTCAAATCAGATGAGGAACTGGCTTTGTTTTATCTTGTGTTAAGAACAGTTCAAGGGGCTCCCACTAGCCTTCAGGCAGCTTTACAGGAGTTGGTGAGGTCAGAGCCTGACCCTGGCAGCCCCAACAAGCTCAGCTTGGCAGTTCTTCCTCAATAGGCCAACAAACAAGTAACAAGGAAAGCAGAAAAAGGAAATTTAGTCAATGTGGCCACATTGGGAAGAGGAACAAAAAGGTCCAGTGACCCTCCCCCATCTTGTTCCAAGTCCATCTTTGGGGTTCTGGCATGAGGTTCAGGTGTGACTAAGAGGTACATATAATTAAGCAGTCCTGGTCAAGAAATGGCTCCACTGTGCACAAAACAAACTAAGTGGCAGAAAAAGTAATATGGGGAGAATGGGGTCCCCCCGAGCGTTCTTAATCATAAAGCCATGCAGGTTTAGAGTCGGCATGGAGGCCAGACACGTGGCAGGCTAGTAGCCTCGTGGTTGAGGGGGAAGGGAGGTTTAGAGAAAGAAGTAAAGAAATACAAGATGTTGGGGCAACCCAATGTATAAGGGAAGCAATAAGAAAAGAGATATAAAGAAACGGAGAGGTTACCCTTTTTTGACGAAAGCAACTTGTCTCTAGCCAGATTCACAAGAACTGTACTAAAGGGTAGGGACCCCAGGCTGGAAAAGTTCACCATCTCATTATTGCATTAGGTATTCTGCCCATCTCTTTTGCATGACTTAAGGTGAACCCACCTTCCTGGGGTAGTCCTGTCACCTGGTGATCTGGCAGAACTGGAAAGTTGACTCTTTATCCAGCCCAGACATTTTATTCTCCAAACCAGCCTCCTCCAGGGAGCTTCTTGCTACTGTAACCAGGGCAAGGGCCTGAGAAGATGGAAGCTTGTGTCTCCCCGACTCATTCATAGATTGTATACTCTGTATGTTCATAGCACATACTTGTCCCTTCTAGGGACTAAAGATGTCGCTCAGTTGGTATAGTGCTTGCCTAGCATGCAGAGAGCCCTGGATTCCATCCCCAACCCCACATAAACCAGGTGTTGTGATGCCTATAATTCCAGCATTTGGGAGGTGGAAGGAGGAGGATCAGAATTCCAAAGTTTTCTCCAAATGTGAGGCTAGTCCGGACTATATTATGTACAGGTGCCAATCTGAGTCTAGAGGGCAGAACTGAAGCTTCCAGGTTCTCAGGCCTCTTTGCTATGAATTGTACAGAGATACATGGATAGTTATAAGAAAGGGGATAGTTTATTAAGGGGAGACTCCAGCGAGCCTGGCAGTTGGGTGTGTCATGCCTCCCCTATGGCCTGCCTCCAAGCAGGCCGGAAGGGAGAGGGACTTAGGTGCAATTCCCAGTGACTTTTAATGGGTCATTAACACAGTACCCACCTTTCCTAAGTTTCTGAGCATGCTCTCTTGGTCCAATGAAGCTCAGGTGCAGTAAAGATTGCCAGTCTTTTGGCTGCCCCTCTTGTATGTTAACCTCTGGAATTTCCTCCTTTACTGTTTTCCTGTCTCAATAAGATGTTATCTTTTTAAAACAATCCTCTCAGTTTGTGAAACTTGAAAAGTCTGAGCAACCAGCCCCTCCAGGCTTCCTTTCTGAAGCATCTTGGCTGGACCTGCCTGACTCCAGATGGGCTCAGCCTGAGGGCTACAAAGATGGAAGATGCTGCTCAGCTTTGAGCAACCTACTCTTAACAGAAAACTAAGGTTCCAGCCACTAAAATGGATGAGAGTCTAGAACAATGTGTTTCTGAGGATTGTCTATCAGTTCAGACTGAAAGTGTTCTGTGATGAATTAATGATGCCTGGCTGGGGCAAAGGAGGTCCCTGAAGGTGAGTACTATGAAGCTGCCAACTAAGAAGCTGCCTTGGGTCAGCTACAGGGGTGGGTTAGGGTGGCTGGGACCTATGGAGCAATTTGCCAGCCTATGGAGCAATTTGTGAATCACCATTCTGAAAATAAACCAGCGAATAAGTGTCACCTCTAAGACTGCAATAGTCACTCCTGGGAAGCCGTTTGCCCCATTCCAACCTATTTTCCCATCCAGCAAGATGGCTTAGAGGATAAAGGTGCTTCTGGAGTAAGTCTAATCACTTGAGTTTGATCCCTGAAACCCATGTAAAGGTGGAAGGAAAGAATCGACACCACAAAGATGTCCTCTGACCTTCACGTGCACTCTAGCATATGTGTCCCTTCCTCTCACTAATTAAGAAAAACAGTGGAAGAGGAGGATCAACATGCAATACTGTCCTCTAGCCCAAAGCAGACACACACACACACACACACACACACACACACACACACACACACACACCATATACAAATACACAAAGATTTAAAAAAAAAACAAAAAACTGAATCTTATTCATGCAAAATCCAGTGAAGAAGCTCCAGTTTGTGGCATTCTGGGGTTTGAGGATCCCAGCTGCTGCCATTTTGTGGAGCCACCCCCTTCAAGGGTCTTTGGTGGACTTCTGGAATATGAATGCCAACAAACCCCAGAGCCCCTTGGTTTGAAGACGGACCCCTGGTCCTACCCATGTCCCATTGGTCAAAGCCCAGTCACTGGCCCTCGCTCTACAGCAAGGGAGTTTGGGAAATGTATTGCAGGAGTTCCTGAAAAGAGGTGCTGGGTTGGGGTTTCAGAGAAGTTCCTGCAGCAACCTCAGTTAGAGACCAGGATCTTCCTCCTCCTTCCCAACCACCCCACCCAGATGTCTGCTTCCAGGCTAGAGGCTACACTGAGCATGGTCAAGCCAAACGTCCCCAACAAGTATTTAGCTTTAGCTGCAGGATGTTTGATCAATTATATACCAGAGACCTGTAGAGAAACGGAAGATATTTCCATTCACCTCAGAGGAAATTGCAAGGAGGGAGATGAAAAACACATTCAAATTATGGAAAAAAAATAATTGGCAAAGTTCCTGGAACCTGAGTATGCTCTTGCAATGAGCTGCTCGGCAGAATACAATCCCTCACTGCAAAGCAGTGCACCCCCATTCCGGAAGGCCTGACTTAATTACAGTATAGTTGGATGTTAAAGTCGCAGCCATTCAAGAACCACAACAGTTGCTTAATTACAGGGCCTCCACAGAGGTCTGACAATTGGTGTTTAAAAGAATATTTCCTATGTACAGCACCTTTCCACCAGGAAGCCCTGGTTCCTTTCAAACATTAATTAAAGCCCCCTAGGAGGTTCCAAGTTTGTGGTCTTTGATGACTGACAAAATTAAAAATCTTTGTCAGCAGATTGAAGATGGTTCAGTCACAATGGTAGGGAGAGCAGCTTGAGTTCCAGGCTATATAGTGGAGAAGCAAAGCAAAGGGATGAGGGTAGAGGGACGGCTAGGCAGCGTCTTGGCTCCCTGTGCTTTCAGAAGTATCCCAGAATGAATACACAAGAAGATCCTTGGGCAATGTATCTGCCCAGGAAAGCTAGGACTTGGGATCACTACACAAAACAGGAAGTGGGCTGCATGCTATGGTTTGACTGTGAAATGCACCGCCACAGGCCCACCGTTTGAACACTTGGTCTGCAGCCACTGGTGCTGTTTGGGAAGGTTCTAGAACCTTTAGGAGGTGGAGCCTCACTGGAGGAAGTGGGTCACTGGGGCAGCCCCACTTCATGTTCACATTCTGCCTCATGAATGCTGAAGTAATGTGATAAACCAGCCACTGCTCCTGCCTCCATGTCTTCCCTGTCATGATGGACTGTAAACCTGTGAAACTGTAGCCAAAATAAATCCTTTCCCCTTAAGGGACTTTTTTCAGGGCATTTTATCACAGCAATGAGGAAATAACTAAGACCTTGAGGAGTCCAGGTCTGAGAGGAGAGTCCTGAGCAGAGTGAATACAGTAGGATCTAAAAGGCAGAAACAACCCAGACCCGATGTCACTGGCTTCAGAGAGGAAGAGAAGTAGAAAAAAGGTAGTGCAGGGGTCACATCTATAAAGCACATTCCAAAGAACCCGACCATCCCAAAAGTTAGGAAAACCTCTTTCCAAAAGGACTTCTTAGTGTTATCATAGCAAAAAGCTCCTTAAGAGAAATCTGGTGAAGAAAATAAGATGTCTGGCCTGGATAAAGGCCCAACTTTCCAGTGTTGCTGGTCATAGGACCACGGAAGGCAGGTTCACCTTAGGTCATGCTAAAAAGATGGGCAGAATACCTAGTGCGTTAATGAGATGGTGACTTTTCCCAGCCCAGAATCCTTGCCCCTTGGCATAGTTCTTCTGGACCTGGATCATAGACTTAATGGCTAGTCTGTTTCAGACTACCCATTTTTCTGAGCTTTTCTGAAAAGCATAACCTCTCCTTTTCTTCTTTCAAAGCTTTCCATAATGCCCTGAACTGCCCCAACATCTTGGATTTCCTTACTTTCTCTCTAAAGCTCCCTTCTGCCCCTCACCATGTGGCTGCTAGTCCTCCCTGGTCTAGCTGGCTATAAACCAGCATGGCTTCATGACTTTTTTTCTTCTTCCTTCCGTTCTCCTCCTTGAGGCAACTGCTGAGATTTACAGCTTGCCTGCCTGAAGATTTTTCTTTAAATTCTAACAAAATTTTTCCAAAGTTTCTGTTTGAGCTCATTCTTAAATTCTTTATGAACAAGACCTAAGAACGCTTGAGGAGGAACTGTTCTCCCCTGCATCATTAGAAGCACCTCTCATGCAGACCCCAGTGCCTCTCTCTATATGCCCTAGTGCCTACTCCATCCAGACACTATGCAGAGGAAATGGCCAAGCAGAAAATGTGGTACACATACACAATAGAATTTTTTTCAACCATAAAGAATTAAGTTATATCATCCACAGGCTATTGGAGATAATCACAATAAGTGAATGAAGCCAGTCTCAGAAAGATACTGTGTTTTCTCTCATATGTGGTTCCTAGGTTTTATATAGATATATAAAATCATATGGTAAGAAATGTATATATATATATACCATATATATATATGGTATGAAAGTAGAAGTAAAATAGCCTAGTGAGACAAAGGGGACTAACGGGAGGGGAAGAAAGACAAGAGTGGGAAGTATAGCAGGAGTATGTTCAATAGACCTTGTGAATGTACAGAATGAGAAATTAGAACAATAACCTACAGAAAAAGTTAATGGAGCATCATCTCCCTCCTTCTTTAACACCCCAAGTCACTGAAAGTGGGCCCACAGGATGGGGTGCATGCCAGCTGAAGAAACCCTACCCACGCCAAGAAAGTAAACAAAGGCATGGGAAGAAACCTCAGCCCTATGCTGAGGCTCACAGGAAGCCCCAAGGATAGTAATGGACCACAGAATTTGCTTTCCAAAAATGGCCCTCTCAGCTAGGAGTGTAGCTCAGTGGTTGAGCACTTGTTCCTAGCATGTATAAAACCATAGGTTCATCTCCAGCACTGAAGAAAAAAGAAAGATTAAAAATGACGCCCTCTAGCCAGGCATGGTAGCACATGCCTTTAATTCCAGCACTCAGGAGGCAGAGACAGGTGCATTTCTGTGAGTTCAAGACCAGCCTGGTCTACATAGTGAGTTCCAGGCCATCTGGGCCTACAGGGAGACCCTGTCTCAAAAAGACCAAGAAAAAAAAATTGACCCCCTCTAGGATTACAAAACAAGAGCCAGATCCAATAAAATATTTAAATTTTGCCATCTTGTGGCTAACATCTGTGAACCGAAGTCCCTCCACTCAAAGGTACACAGTTCAAGATTCTGCAAGGCTGAATGACTGATTAGAAATTCATGATTGTGGAGAGTTAGAATGGTTCTGCTCTAGAGCTAAATTATCTTGGGCTATTTTTAGCCTCCTTAATTGACATTCATTGCCACCTCTGGGTTTGACCTAACATCGTTGTGACTATCTCATGAACCTTTTGAGACATATTAACAGGCTACTGGCTTCTACCAACCCAAAAGCTAATGTAGCATCTGAGCCCTGTAGTGTTGATTTACCTCACTTTAACCTGCCTACCTAATGTCCACATCATTAAATTTGAAAAATGCCTTGATTTATGATTTACTTTCGTTCTGTAACCATAAAAAAACCTGAGTTAGGCTGGGGAAATAGTTTTGTCCATAAAGTGCTTGCCATTCAAACATGAAGGTATGAGTTCAGATCCCCAGCATCCCATGTCTGCAATCCCAGCACTGGGAAGGTAGAGGCTGTTAGGAATAGGAGAGGAAAGAGACACAGGTAGAAAAGGAAGAAACCAACCCCACAACCCAAAATTGACCTTCTATCAGTCAATGAGGGGTAGAAGCTGATGGTGAGAATCAGCACAGCAACTAAATAGATTCAAGTGGCAGGAGAGTTTAAGAATTCCAGGTTAGACTTACACAAAAGGCCTGAGGCCTATTAAGGGTGGAAGGTCCTGTTTTCAGAGCAGGAATTGCTTTACTCCTGAGGATGGTATATTTTGGGGCCATAACTTTGAAGCAGGGGCTAATAATGCTCTAATGGGACTGGTGGTTTATGACCAGTCAAGGTTTTTTGTGCAGTCTATTTAGAAACAGGTGGACTCTTGGAACTTGCTGGCCAGTTAGCCTAGCCAAATCAATGAGCTCCAGGCCATGAGAGACCCTGTCTCAAAAAACTGGGGTGGAGAATGATTGAAGAAGACACCCAGTGTCAACCACTGGCCTCCACATGAACATGTATAATGGAAATAGAGCACATCAGATACTAAAAGCTTTTGCAGTGTAATGGTAATTAAGAACATTGGAGCAGAAAAAGCCTGGAGAAAGCAATGGGAGAGGTGAACAGGAATCTTCCTCTACCAGAAGTCTTTGTTTTTTAAGGCTTCCTCATTCCTATAACCTTTGTGGCCCTATGTTACCTTACTCAATTACCATGTATATACTATGTACCTCTTGCTTGCATTTCTCACATATGAGTATGAAAGCCCCCAAAAACTTGAACAAGGGGGCTGGCTCCTTTACAGAATGATCCATGGGTCAGTCCTGCTAGTGGAAGAATAAACTCCCTTTCACCTGACTTTGGCTGTTGGTCTCTGATTTTTCTGTAACATATGCACACACTCAAGCACACATTCATACTCTATACCTACAAACACATACACATACTTCTCCCCTACGTGATGAAACTGTTTCCACATTAGAACATGGTATTTGGAAAAACCTGAATCAGTGTTCCCCAGCCATAGTCACTCATTTTTGTTTCTCTTATTATCTTTGAGGTAAAGAGTTGTGTTTTTGAAAAAAAAAAACACACACACACACACACACACAAAACACAAATGCACACACACAAACATACATTTTTATGCTACTGTAATCAGGTGGAATCATGGCCTTTTGTTTTCTTTTTTCTTTTAGCAGTTCAATGCTATGTCCTACATTAAAGGAGTCTATTAGAAGAGTTATTAACACCACGGACAGACAGACAACAGCATGGGTGGAGATTCAAGGAGAGTTCAAGCCCCAGCGCCTTAGACTGACAGCATGGTGAGTTCTCTGAAGAGAATTGGAGCCCACAAGGAAGAAGAGAAAGCCTCTTATACCTTTTGAGGAATGGGGAGGGGGGCTGCATAGGTTCACAGCAGGAGCTTGAAGCCAGGCTCCAATTTGCAGGCCTGAGACAGGAAAGTGGGTAGGGAGTAGGATGTACTTGGGCCAGTATCTTAACATCAATACCCTCTGTACTGGTGAGACAGGTGAGAAATTTGTCTGCAGTGTCCCAGCGGGGTGCCTGTCAGCATCTGTGAGAGCAAGAGCAGGAGAGATGCGACAAAACAGTGGCTGGTTTCTGACTTTGCATTCTTAGGCTAGTTTTGGCAGTCTTTCTTTTAGTACTAAGGTCCTGGAATATGAGCCCCACCCTACTCCCAGTCTGCTGGAGAGTCTGAATAGAAAGCCACCCCATTCCAAACAGAGGCTGGAGGAATGGGCTAGGACCCTTAGCAGGTTGGGGTAGGTTTCATGTGATATTTTTGGCAGACCTACCCATTGTCTCCCCAGTGGAGACCGACTGTGGGGGTGGGGCTGGAGCCTGCCACATGCAATTCTGCCAAGTTCTAACTTCCACTTTAAGCTGAGCCTGAAACGCATGCAGATATGCTTGGAATTCCAAAAATGTGCCCTGTCTGGAGCCTCTGCCTCCCTTCCCCAAGACCCTCAGGGAGCCTGAGAGAGGAGCTGGGGCAGCCCTGCATCTGCAGATAAAGAAAGAAAACTTCCGTGCTTCTCCCAGAATCAGAATGAATGTGGGAGACAGGAGGAGACTCAGTCCAGAGAGTGGATTTTCTCTGCGTCCCCTGAGCTGTGGCATGTAGTGGGCCTCAGTGGGCCTTCCTCCTCAGTTGGCCTGCACTAAGGAGGAAGTCTGGATCCTTCACCCTGGTAATGCAGCCCAGGAACAGCATCCCAAGACTTTCAGAGAATCCCAACCTGGAGAAGCCAAAGCACACAAGGCACATTGTATTAGTAACTTTTCTATTGCTATGCTAAAAAGCCATGACCAAAGCAACGTATAAAAAGAATAGATTTATCTGGGCCAACTATATGGCCTTAAACACCCAAAAGGAAAGTATAACCAAAGATTAAAGGTGGCAATATAATTTTTAAGAGGCCATATGCATAGCTAAAGGCTACATAACAAGCAACAATGCCAGATAGGAGATACCTTCTTTTGAGTTGTTTGCCAGGGTGAACAAAGGGACTCCCAAATAGTAACCCAGCATAGAACTGGGAAAACGAACAATAGGCCCCAATCTTATCTAAAGGAATATTGACAACCGAATGCTGCTAGATGGGGAACAGCTGACCTTCCTATAACAAAGACCTCTAGATAGGAGACTGAGGACAGCAGTGGACAGTGAAGGTAAATCATCCTAACAAATGAACAAATTGAGCATCCCACCCACCCACCCTGCCTCCCAACTCCAGGAGGGAGATACATCTATCTCAGAACACATGGCCTCTAGCCTAGACATCTGGCTCCATATCAACCCCCTTGCAGACAAATCTGGTTCCCTAGCAAGCCCCTTGCAGAAGATACCTGGTTTCCCTGACAGAACTCCCCATCTCTCCTCCCCAGATTCCAGGAAGGAGCACAAAACCACCCAAGAAGACATGACACACCTTCCGGGATTTTCTAGGCCCCTACAAATTCCAGATTTGACATGTACGACCTCCATTCCCTTGGGGAGGTTGCTCACCCTTCATAGCTAATAAAGCTATCTGCATCTGTTGAGGTCTGTTTCTACTTCTTTGTCACATTGCCTGAGTTCTAACAGATAGATAGAGACACAAAAGCATAGCTCTCACCTCAAAGGGGATAAAAGATAGTTTATTCTGGAGCCAAATATGAGTGACCATGGCCCGGGAACACAGATTCAGGTTACCCCAAATTCCATGTTCCAGTGTGGTAACGGTTGCCTTACATTTTTATAGTAACAGAACAAAGAAAAGTCATAAATCATGACTCTTTTCAAATGCAGTGATGGAAACCTTAAGTAGGTATGGATACAGGCCTCGGATGCTTTCTGATGACACTCAGTCTTTTGATTGTTGGAAGCTGATGGTCTGCTAGGTTAATACAATACAAAATGTTTTTATCTGTTAGTCACAGGATGTTAAGTCAGAAACAAAGGTAAGCAAGGAGTTGCTATTAAGGGGGCTCAAGATGGCCTAAGATGAAGGGTAATGAGGCTCTGCACCTGCAGCATTCCAAACTTCTCCACCATCACTGAAGTTCCAGTCAGTTGATCAGCCTTTGTTAGAATGTTCAGTTTCAAGATGCAGTTTTTCTGGGAACTTTGGTCCACAGTGGACAGTACGTAGGACACAGCAGACAAAGGACAGGAGACGAGACAGAAGATGAAACAGGAGACAGGACACTGCAGGCGAGGGGGCGGCCACAGGGGACATGGCACCTGGCTGTATGATGGGCAAGATCTGAGTCCACATGCTGAGACGTCCAATTCTTGTGTCCCAAAACAAAGAACTGGACCAGGCACACATGGATAGCAGAAATAGAGATGGTTTATTAAGAAAGAGAAAGGCACTGCCAAGACTGGAGTGAACTGAAGAGCTGGGACAGGTCCAAGTTTCCGAAGTCACAGACTCCTGACCCTCTATATATTATGTATATAGCACTACCTTCTCCAATGTTTGGAGGTCACCAGCTTTTCACACATGCTCTGTTTTGTTACTTGGGGGGAGGGGGTGATAGGTGATAGACCAGTCTTCCTCTGCTAGTGTTAGTTTGTTTCCTTTCTTTCTTTGTTCTTTTTTCACATGTTAACCTTGATGCCTCTTCCTGCCCCTCAACCTAATCTCCTACCAAAATCATAGGCATTTTTAGATGGCTCCTGATAGGTAAAAAGTAACCTATGGATGAATCTGTTTGATCCAGACAAAGCACCAAGACACAGATAAAACTCCATCGGAATAGAGTTTATTAGTAAAGGAACACATGGGTCAGATTCCCTTCCAGGCAGGGAAAATGTCTGCCTCTGGTCTTGAGATGGGGTATTTTAAAGGGGGAGGCTTCTGCTTCCTGCAGAAGGTGGGGGAAATGGGAGAGCAGGACTGTTAAAACCTGTTCTCTTTAGAGATCAAAGGGGAAGCCTGCTGTGTTGGCCAAACAGGGGAGAAGGTCTGCTTTTCTTGACTTCAAAGACCAAGGTGCTTATCAACTCAGTTCCCTTTACTCAGGAGCTTGAGAAGTCCATGAGACCCTGTTGGTGAGGGGGTGGGGCTATCTGAACCTTAACAACTCCCACAGAGCAGTGGGAGTAGGTCAGCTATGATTGGCCTACACATCTGAATTCAGTCACTCTAGTACAAGCCCAATGGACTGCTCCTCCAGTTTCTTCCTCTACCCATGTGTGCCCAATTTCTCTTGGGTACATCCAAGTATAAAAATTCCAGTCCAAAGAGAAGGTGGCACATTCCAGAGTCTGGTTAAACCTCTCTTCTCTACTGTGCTGAATAGCTTTAGTGTCAACTTGACTCACCTGGGTTGAGGGAGCTTCAATTGGGGAATTTCCTTCATTGGACTGTCCTATGGCCATGTCTGGGGCATCTTCTTAATTGTTGAGTGATGTGGGAGGGCCCAGCCCACTGTGGGTAGTGCCACCCCTGGGAAGTTGGGCCTGTGTTGCATAAGAAAGCAGGCTGAGCAGGGGCCAGGGGAGCAAGCCAGTAAGCAGTGTTCCTCCATGGCCTGTGCTCCAGCTCCTGCTTCCAGGTTCCTGCCCTGAGTTCCTACCTTGGTCTCCCTAATGAACTGTGACCCAGGAGATGTAAGAAGAAATAAATCCTTTCCTCCCCAAGTTGGTAGTGGTCAGAGTGTTTTGTCACAGCAATGAGGAAACAAACTAGGACATCTACCAACACTCCCCTCCTACAAGGTGCCCAGTGGGGGCTAGGGCTGTTGGGATCTGGACATTCTTGGCAGGTAGAGGCTAAGAGACCCACATTAACAATGCCTTCTCTTTCAGTCACCCAACTGAGCCCTGGCCCAGGTGCAGGTGCAGCCTCTTAAAACCCAAACTTAGCTTTGCTTAGGCTGTCGGACCCACTCTCACAGCTGATTCTATGTACAGATCTCAGACTCCAAGCTGGCCTTCATGGAATGGGTGACACACCCCATACCAGGGATATGCATTAATTAAATGGGTCTCTTCCTCCCCACTCCACATCCTCAAAGTCACACATTCCTTTCCCAAAATGTGAGGCCCTCTCCTATTCCCCTGCCACCCCAGAATCAGATGGCCTGACTGCAAGCAAGTACCATGAACTACTCATAAACCATGTGACATGGAGACATGGAATCTCCTTCAGAAACCTCTAAGATGCAACTCACCCCTACCCACTCTAGTATATGGCCCTGAGCTTTTCTGAGCCCCCATCGTGCTGTCAGTCTATTCCATTAGGGCTTGAACTCCTTTCAGTGTCCCTGTCATGTTGTCTTTCCATGATGTTACTAATTTTTTTTTAATGTGTATGAGTGTAAAACTGCATGTAGGTAGGTGCACCCGTGTACTGCAATGCCAACAGAGGTCAGAAGAGGGTGTCACATACCTTAGAACTGGAGTATGGACAGTTAGCCGCCATGTGGGTACTGGGAATTGAAACCGGGTCCCCTTGCAAGAGCAGCCAGTGCTTTTTTTTGACTATTTATATTTGATAGGTAGAGAATGGGCAGGAGTGAGCGGGCGGATGGAGGAAGGCACCAAGGCACAGATGGAATTCTCAGCGGGATACAGATTTATTTCGCATGGGGCACCTTTCCCTCGGGGAAGGGAAAGATGTCCGTGGAGGGAAAGATGTCAGGGAAGGGAAGGGAAGGGAAGGGAAGGGAAGGGAACCACGGGTTGTGAGCTGGGAGTTTATATATGGGGGCTTTAGGGTGTGGAAGGGGGGAATGTTTGGGGGAGAAATCAGGGAGGGGGAAGCAGGGGAAGCAGGTAGGATTAGGGTGTGGAAGTGTTTACTTTTTCCCTCTTAAGATGAGAGAAAAACAGCTTCTAAAATCTCTGGTTATCAGGTAGAATCTGCTTATCTTTGGAGGTCAGAGGAAAGGCAGGCTGCTTCTCAGCAGAGTTTGTTTCCCTTGACTCCAAAGGTCAAGGTGAGGTCCCTGTTGGGGAGGGGGGAAACTGTGGCTTTTTGGAACCCTAAAAATATTTGCATAATTTAAGTTAAAATTTATTAAATTGTAAAGTTAGTAATATTACAATTAGTAATATTAAAATTAAATCTGTGGCACATTTGAAAATCAAAAGTAATTTGTTTTCCCATTTCATCAAATTTTTCCTTTTTCCTCCCTTCTTAAGGGACCTCTGAGGCTCCACGGCTAACAGACCGACATGAGACATTTCTATTTGGGTTTTGCATGGTTTATATGACATTTGGAGGGACTTAAAAAGAGATGGCTTTTCATAACCCACACACCGTTTAAATCCTGTGCCCCACTGTTTGCCGCTTCCCTGGTGGCCGCCTCCTTCATTCTCAGAGTTCCAAACATGGCCACCGTGCTAACTCTCCATCTCTCCACATCTAGGCTAACTCTCCTTCCCGGTATGCATTCACAGCTCTCCTTAGCCCTGCCCCTTGATGTGATCAACTCCGCCCACAAAGTGGGGGGGGAGGAGAGCAGGGCCTACCAGAGGACCATCCAAGTCACACTCCACCTCTTCCTGTAGCGCTTACAAACTTTCCATCATTTCTTCTGCGAATTTCCCTGAGCCTTGGAGGAGGTGACAGATGCAGGGCTATCTCTCTTGTATCATGGCAAGATAGTGACCTCTTGGGCCTCCTCATCATTCATCTTCAGGACATGGCCACTGATCTATCTCAATGGTGTTTCCCCTACTAGAAAGACAAATAGCAGGAAGTAGACACATCTAAACACACATAGATGTAAATACAAATGTCTAGAAGATATCCCAGGTGGTGTACCATATTCATTAAACAGTATACTTGCAATGGCTTCCCCTCTGGGTCCTGTAGCCTTCCCTGACACAGGGGGTTGGCTTGGTCTACAGCACCAGACATGTGTTCCACCCCTAGGGGTGGCCTTATCCAATTAGAAATTTGTCAGTTTTACCTATGTTAGTCAAGCCATTATTGCACTAGCAGGCATTGTTTGGCATGTCCATAGTGTGCAGCACGCGGGGTCCATTGTTGAGTAGACTCATAGGGGATCCTTCCACAACCATCTGCATAGTGCCTTCTGGCACTATGAAAGCCATCCATCCCGTGGCATGGTGTTTTTGGCTTAGTCTCAGCTCCATCTCTTCTTGTTCCACACTCACATCATGCAGTGTCTTCAGCAACATGGCCTTACTGACCTTTCTAGTGTACAACTGACATTAGTGGCAATAGTCTTAGTGAATTTGAAGACCTCTAGGATCGCTCTCTGACCAACAGCTCTTGGCGGGGGGGAGGGCAACCCACCCCTGGTACTGTAGTTTTTCTTAACAGTTGTACAGTTTTGGGAGCCTCTGTTTTTTTGTTTTTGTTTTTGCTTTTGTTTTAACTTTTACAAAAACTTTATTGACAATTTCATACATGCATATAAAGTGTTTTGATCAAATCCATGCTCACTCCCTCCCTTCCAACACCTCCCACATCTCCCCATCACTTTTTTCTTTTTCTTTTTTTTCTTCTTTCATTTATTTATTTTTATGTGGCTTTTGGGTACTCTAACTCCCCCCTCTGAAGAGGTAACCCTAAAATCTTTTAAGGATTAGATACAAGCTCCCAATACTTTGACATTTTTGGCCTTTGGAACAGGGTATGTTGCTAACAGTCCCAAGGACATTTTGACTTTTAGCCAAGAAACTGGACATTTTTCTTTGGGGGTCTTTTTACCCTAACTGCCTAGCCAATTCCTACCTCCTATTCTTATCATGCCATCCTCTGAAGGAGTTACCCAAATTGCCAATAGGGAATAGAGACACAGACCACTTGCATCCAGTGCTCTTAACTGCTGAACTATCTCTACAGCCCTGGCATTAACATTTTTTAATAAGCTTCTTATGGAGCTGGAGAGATGGCTCAGGAGTTAAGAGCACTTGCTGCTCTTCCAGAAGTCCTGAGTTTGGTTCCTAGCACCCAACATGGGTGGCTCACTACTGCCCATAAGAGGGATCTGAGTCCCTCTTTTAGCTTCTGTCAGCACTCACACACATGGTATACATTTACACAGACACACACACAATTTTTAAGTGCCCCCCCCCCACCAAAAAAAACCCTACAAGGTGGAGAAATGGCTCAATGGCTAAGAGCTCTGACTGTTCTTGCAGAGAATCTGGGTTTGGTTCCCAGCACCCACATGGCAGCTCACAACTGTCCCTAACTCCAGTTCAAGAAGATCTGATCTCCTCTTCTAGCCTCCTTGGGCATTGCACACGTGGTACATGTACACACATGCAGGCAAAACACCCACACACATAAAATAAAAACGTTTACAAACAGCAAATAAGTCTCTTACCCAAAAGAACAATTTTCTTCATCATCCCCCTTGAGGACCCCAAACCTGAGACCTTTCACAGTCCACAGCCAATCGTGTTCCACAGACCATGCTGGCCTCACTGGAAGCTCAGGGCCCCAATCGCACCAAGGTAGTTTTGTGACTATGATTGTTCTGGTCTTCCCAGAAATCCCCTGGTCCCTACTCTGCTAATACAGGTAGACATGGCCTAGGCCTGCCCAAAGCATTCAGTTTCCCTGTTTCTCCTTGTGAGAAGCCAACTCTAAAGGGGAGGTTTGGATGTTGTGCATACCATCTTCCCCAAACACAGGCAGATCACACAAAGGAAATACAAATTCAAGGGTCAGAGGGTCCTGGGCCCATCTCTGGGTAAACCCAACCTCCCAGATGTCCCAAATGAATGTCCAAATTGGCCCTTCCACACAAAAAGCAAGGAGATGGTATGGTTTCCAAGTCCTTGTGATTTCAGAAGTATATTCTATGTTGAGACAAGGCTGTACCTGCCCTAACTCAGTCCATACTGTATAAAATAATGGTTTTCCAGGTGTGCCTTGCCCTGAGAGACTCCATTTTTAAAAAATATTTTATGTGTAAGAGGGTAAAGCCTGCATATATGTAAGTGAACCGGTGTCATGCAAGCCCTGAGAAGGTTAGAAGAGGGCGTCAGATCCCTTGGAACTAGAATTACAGACAATTGTTAGCCACCATGTGGGTTCTGGGAACCAAACCTAGGTCCTCTGCAAGAGTAGCGAGTACTCTTAACCACTAAGCCATCTCTCCAGCCCCATGACACTCCACAAGCAACTTTTGACTCCATTTTGAGGATGGGGAGGACTTTGATGGACACATAGATAAATAACACCATCTGTCCAACACCACCCACAGGGTACAGACTGATAAATAACATTCCAAAAAGTAGATAAACTGCCACGTTATCATTTATTCCTCAAAGTAAATTGAGACTGTAACAGCACATGGGTATATTCAAATCATATCAGGAAAACCAGGCCCAAGAACCTAAACACACCAGGCTGAGGAAGAGTGTAACTCACTCACATGGACTTCCATTAAAAGAAAGACACCTAACACAAGCTTAGCAATGACCCTACCAACTTGCCATCAGACCACCAGTGTGCATGTCAAGGGACCAATAGGCAGAGAACTCCTAATTGCATCAGGGGCTTCAACTCAGCTTGATCCCCATTGTTGATGTTACCTACTCAAATTACCATCTGCCCTTTTTGTTTGTTTGTCTGAACCTGCTGTCCACCTGTCTGCCTGTTCATTCATTGGGGCTCAGTCTTGCCCTTCACTTGCCCCAAGGTCCTATACCTCACTTTTGAACTCTACTGTAGCCTTTTTAATCCTTTGTAGCCATTCTGTAACCTATACAGATAGATGGGCAGATGGATAGTTACAAATAGATGATGATAGATAGATAGATGATAGATGATAGATAGATAGATGATAGATAGATAGATGATAGAAGATGATAGAAGATAGATGATAGATAGATGATAGATAGATAGATAGATAGATAGATAGATGATAGATGATACATAGATGGATGATATAGAGATAGATATAGATAGATACAGAGAAGACATGGATGATAGAATTACTGTATGATGTGTAATGTGTGGTCTGAGAGTTAATATTAGTAATTAACATTGTAATAAAAGAACCTGTGTTTGCCTAGGCAACCATCAAGGAAAGCAGGATGACTTGGCAAATTGCTGCCAATACTGCCATACCTTGCGAGTGTGTTATTATTCAATACATTCTGACATTCTGGAAGACTCAAATGTGTTCATCTGTGTTTCTGACTTAGTGTGCTCACAACAGTCAGCAATGGTTGAAACAAGGAAAACAGACCTTGGGGAGGAGCACTGCAGCCTCCAGGAATGGAAGTGAACAGGCAAGCACATCATCTTTGCTTCCATCTGTCTATCTAAGGGGATTAAAAATGTATCAGTCACCTCCTGTCATCCTGTTTAATTCTTCCAACCCTGCCAAGACTGGGAGGACCTCACCACTGCCGTGTGCATTACACTTAAGAAAGCAAAGTTTTGCAAGTACGAAGTGTTACACCCAAGCTCCCCAGCTGGCTCACGGAGGGGTCAGCCCTGCCTGACTACAACAGGAACCTCTTGATTCCCCTGCGTCCTGCTTTACCAAAAGACTGGAAAATGGTAACAGGAAAGGGGTTCATCTACAGTTTGGGCCAGAATTGGGAGAGACTTGCCTATAACAGTGTTACAATCTAAAGAAAGGTCTAAACAAAAGATGTCAAGGGACCAATAGGCAGAGAACTCCCAATTGCATCAGGAAATGTGAGTAAGTAGATTTTACTGTGAGATAAGATTATCAGAATTCTTTCCAGAAGCTCTACCTCCAGCACATCCTCTTCTAGGGCTAGGGCGTACAACTAGTCTCACCCTAGCATGAAATTCCCCACATCAATTTTAATCCTTTTTTAAATTGTTATTTATTATTTTTTTATGTGTATGAATATATTACCTACATACATATAAGTGCACCCACGTAATGCAATGCCAGTGGAGGTCAGAAGAGGGTGTCAGATCCCCTGGAACTGGAGTTAATGGACAGTTGTTACCTGCCATGTGGGTGCTCAGAATCGAACCTGGGTCCTCTGCAAGAGCATCCAGAGCTCTTAACTGCTGAGCCATCCCTCTGGCCCATGATTTTAATTCTTGAGTGTCCCTGTTAGACTGTTGTGACTTGGCAGTTCTCAGCCACCAAAACCTGAGACCACATGAGTCTAGAAAGGATAAGAACAGACTTCTGAAAAAACTGGAAGATAGAAGCAATAGGGCAGGCCCCAGCCTCGACTGATCTGTAAGCTACAGGCACTGCACTACATTAGACACCATTATTCTTTTAGTTACTTTTCTCAATCTTATGACAAAATACCTGAGAAAAGCAACTTAAGGGAGGAAGGGTGTATTTGGGCTCATAGTTCAAGGGTACAGTCCATCCTAGGGGGAATCTTGGCAGCAAAAGTTTGAGGCCGCTGGTCACACTGTGTGTCCACAGTCAGGAAGCAGAGATGAATGTTGGTGCTCAGCCCACTTTCTCCTTTTTGTTCAGTGTGAGGCCCCAGCCCATGGAATGCCATCAGCATTCAGAGTGAGTCTTCCCTCCCCTGTTGACTGATTCTGGAAACCTCGCAAACAGTCCCAGAGGGTTATCTCCTAGGTTATCCTGGATCCTGTCAAGTTGACAATATTAAATTAACTCTCACAACAACCAGCCTATCTCATTGCAATTGAGATTTAAGGATGCATACTCTGAGGGCTCTGAGATGGCTGTGGTAATGGGAGGGACACAGACACTTTGAGGTGAGGTGATGGATGCATGGGGACAGTAGCTCTCAGCTCACTAGGTCTGGCAGCAGGGCAGGAAGGAGGTGTGGCTCCCAGCTGTGCTCTGCTGAAGTCAGCCAGGGTCTCAGGCCACATTCCAGAGAGTAGCAGGGTACCGCAGACAGAGTGGACTGACGTCTTGGGTGCCCTAGGAGGGATGTTGTCTCTGTGCAGGGAACCTTGGGGCATCTCCAGAAGCTCTCAAACAGTGCTGCTCTGGTCCTTTCATGTCTGTGTACAAACACTGAAGCCAGAACTACAGTAGACATTGCTGTGACTACAATAAAGGCCAGCTTGAGATGAGGCTGGCTATAGAGTTGAAAAAGAAATTTCAAAGAGAATGAAACCAGAGTTCTAGAATGTTGCTTACAGGAGATAATGTGGCAGGGCCAGTGGTTACCTGCAGAAATATCCATTTTCTCCTCAATGGTCCTTCGTAACAGAAACTCCACATTGTACAGCTGCATTTCCCAGCCTCTCTTGCAGAGGGGGTGAGCATGTGACTGAGTTCTGGCCAGCAGCATGTCAGCAGAAGTTGCTGGGCAGAACTTACAGTAGAGCTCCTTTCAAAGAGACTCAGCTGGTACCCTCCCCACAACCAGGAGCCTTAAAGGCTCTGGTGAGGGCAACTGGGAAAGAAAGTAGCAGGAAATATCCAGATTGGACAGGAAGGAGTAAAATTACCTCTACTCACAGATGGCACAATCTTGTGTATACAGTATGCCCATCAGAGCACACACACACACACACACACGCACACACACACACAATTAGAGCTAACAAATGACTTTTGCATTATAGAAGATCAGTATTCATAAATCAGCTCTATTTCTAGAAATTCAAAATGAAATAAGGAAATGATTCTATTAATAATAGTAGCAATGTTAGCCAGCCATCCTAGCCTAATCAATGAGTCCCCTGGTGTGGGATTCTGTCTTAAAAGACAAGGTAGATGGCTCTTGAGGAACACCAGAGGTTGACTGGTGATCTCCACACATACACCCATGCACACAATATGTACACACACGAACACACACACACTCCCCCACCTACAAAAAAAAAATGTTAATAGTAGAAAAAAGAAAATATTTAAGCTATTGTTGAGGGAAAAGAGTACCATTTTTATTTTCTGTTTGTTTTTGAGACAAGGTCTCACTAGTGCCGCTGGCTAGCTTAGAACTTGCTGGCTTAGAATTCACAGAGATCCATCTGCCTGCCTGTACCTTTTGAGTGCTGGGATTACAGGGGTGCACTACTACTCCTAGAAAGACTACCAACTTCAAACTAATACTTTAAGAATGTAGAAAAGGAAACATTTACTAAGCCATTTTTTAAAAGACAGCTGTGGTGTTACTACACCAACATGATTACCTGAACGAATAAAAGCCTAAGTTAAAAGGGGGCTGGAGAGATGGCTCAGAGATTAAGAGCACTGACTGCTCTTGCAGAGGACCCGGCTTCGATTCCCAGCACCCACATGGCAGCTAAGAACCGTCCTTAACTCCAGGTCCAGGGGAATCCAAAGCCTTCTTCTGACCTCCGTGGCATTGCACAACATGGGTGCACTCACATATGTGCAGGCAATACACTCATACACATAAAATAAAAAAAATAAATAAAATATTTTAAAAAAAGAGTGGACCCAAACTCAGAGGACATTTGTCCCCCTAGAGATCTCTTGGAACCATCTGTCTCCTGGAACTGTGCTGATAGAACTCCATTCCTGGATCTGTGTCCTGAGTCTGGCCCCACCCATAATTTTATTCAAAATGATTTCTCCAGATTCAATTGGGGAAGTACAAGCTTCACTCAACCCTCATCTTAACAAACCATCCAGCACTTATTTATTGATTTACTTATTTATGTATTTGTTTGTTTATTTATTTAGTGGGGGTGGGCATGCATGTGCCATGGTGCACATGTGTAGAGGTCAGAGGACAGCTTGCAAGAGTCGGTTTCTTTTTCTACCATATGAGTCTCAGGGATCAAACTCAGGTATCGGGTTTGGTAGCAACTGCCCTTACCAACTGAGTGACCTCTCTGACCCCTTAGTTGCTAATTCTAGCATCAGACATGTCCAGCCTTGAGCCCCATAGCCACAGCCCATAGTGACTGGCTCATAGCCCTCACCCACAGTGGGGCGCACCAGCACCATTAGCAGACTCAGATTGAATAGTGCCTGTGCAGGGTGAAGGCAATCATGTGTTCAGAGGATGATAACCTAGCAGGGTACCCACTCCACCATACACAGTCCATCTCTCAAGGAGTCATGCTTAGACCCTCATCACAGAATGTGGTCTCTACCTCTGTCCCCAGCTTCAACCAGGGAGACAGGTTTCATCAAGAATGACCCAGAGAACATACCGTCTATGCTTTCTGAGAGGTCATGTCAACCCCACTGAGAGTAGGCTGTCTGTGTAGCCCTGGTAAAATCAGACATCTAAACAGGCTACTGTTACGCCCAGATCTCGTGACCCCCAATGACCACCAAGGAGTCCGGAGTATATGCAACAGCAAAGAGCCTTTATTCAGGCTTAAGCTCAGGCCCTCAGATTTCACCAACGCAGTGGATCCGTACTGAGAGCCCCGAACCAGGGTGGGGCAAGCTTTTTATAGGGAGTTTTGCTGAAGCCCACATGTGCCAGATGCACTTTAAAATGATTGGATGGTCCTATGTTCTGAGTACGGGGAGGATTCTTATTGGTAGGGGCTGTCTTTAGGGCATTGGAATGTGCTGACTGTTATCTGTAGGGTCAGAAGTTTCTGTTTCTACCTTATAAGGCTTTTAGATGCCTGAGCTTGCTTAATCTATGGTTTGGGGCAGGGGTGGGGGGGTAGCAACTGGAGATTTACAACATGCCTGGACTTGTCTGGGCTTTCCTGAAACAGCTAGCCAAAATGGAGTCAGTGTATTCTGACTCTTGCATTTTGACTCTTCATTCCCCCCTAGAGTTATGGCAGGGGTTAAATCTTTAAGCCAAGCAAATTATGGAAGCAGAAAGAAGCGGTTAGACGAGTCAGAGTCCCACAGCCACCACAGGGCCCATCCCCAGGGCTATTACCATAGGCCTGGAAAATGTGCATGTAGTGTTATATCCTGTTGGGTTGTGGGATTTTTTTTTTTTGGTTTGGTTTTTTTTTTTTTTTTCAGAATAGTCTTCTTAAGTATACACCCACACAGGAAAAAGCACAAAACATAATTGTGTGGGTAATCCTATGAACATCTGTCTAACCGCAGACCATGTAAGAAGAACAACACTGCTTACCTAGCTTAGCTTCATGGGCCCCTCTGCCTCACCAAGGTACTTTCACTGAAATGCAATTGCATAACTCCTTTGTGTTAGCCTTTCCCTTTCTCATTTTTCCCCCTTTCTGTCTTTGGGACAGGGCCTTGCTATGTAGCTTAAGCTGACCCTGAACTCCTGATCCTCCTGCCTCCACCTCCTAAGTGCTGAGACTGCAGGTATATACTACCAGGCTGGTGTTTTCCATCACTATAACAGAATGTCTGAGACTGGATAATTTATAAAGAAAAGAGCCTTTTTTTGGCTTATGGTCTGAAGGTTTGTGGAGTCTGAAATCATGTGGCCCAGGCTGCTTCAATACATGGCAGAAGCTGGAAGGACTCAGGAGTGTTACAGCAGAGCAAAGCATGAGGCATGGGGTCTGCTTAGGCTTTTGTTGTTTCTAAGATTTGTTTAGTTTTATTTTATGTGTATGAGTGTTATGCCTGCATGTATATATGTACACTACATGTGTGCTTGGTGCCCATGGTGACCAGAAGAGGGCATTGGATCCCCTGAAACTAGTCTCAGATGGTTGTTAGATGCTGTATTAGTCACTTTTCTGTTGCTGTGATAGAAACACTGACCAAAGCAATTTATAGAAAGAAAAGTTTATTTGAGCTTATGGTTCCAGGGGAATTACAGTCCATCATGGCAGGCAGGCATGGTCCTGGAGGTGGCTGGAGTAGGAGCAGCAGAAGCCAAGTTCTCACATCAGGCACAGGAAGCAAGAGAGCGACTGCAGATCTGGCAAGGCTTAAGAACTCTCTAAGCCCATCCCCAGTGATGTGCTTCCTCCAAGAGCCACACCTTCTAAATCCTCCCAAAACAGTGCCATCATCTGGGGCCAAAATGTCCAAATACTTGGAGCCTATGGGGGACATTTTCATTCAAACCACCACAGAAGCTATATGGGTGCTGGGAACCGAGCCCAGGTTCTTGAAGGGCAGCAAGTCCTCATAACCACTGAGCCATCTCTCCAGCTCTGTCTCTGTTCTTGACTCTGATGCAATGTGACCAGATGTCTCAAGTTCCTGCCTTGACTTCCCTACAATGAGAACTGTAACCTGGAACTGGAAGCCAAATAAACCCTTTCTTCCCTAAGCTGCTTTTTGTCAGGATAGTTTATCACAGCGACAGAATGAAACCAGGACAAATGAGCATGCAGCTCTAATCCAGTTCTGCAAGAGCAAGAATTGTACCAAAAGAAAAAATCAATTCCTTCTGAAAAAAGTGGATCCTCCAGCCTCAGATAACTACAGCTCTGGTTGACACTTTGACTAACCGGTAAGAGATCGGAGCCACCCAGACCAGCCAACCCTGACTTCCTGACTCACAAACCTTGAGGTAATAAATGTGTGTTGCTTCAAGCCTCTTGGTCTCAAGGCAATTACCATGCGACAATAGATAGTGCAATACCTTTACTCACCAGAATGCTTAGTATGCATTGCATGTGAGTATGTAGTATGCTCACATGTGTGTGTGTGCATCTGAGTATGGAAGCAGTGAGTGCACTTGTGTATGGAGGCCAGAGGACAACCATAGCTGTCCTCCCTCTGGTGCTGTGCACCTGGATTTCTGACTATTGAGACAGTCTCTCAATGCTTAGAACTTGCCAAATAGTCTAGACTGGCTGGCCAGCGCTGCAGGAATCCACCTCTCTGCCTCCCTAGTTCTGGAATTACAAGACTGTGGTGCCACCACAGCTGTCCACAGCACTACTTCCTGATCCTCCACGAGGGCGTTGGACTTCCCCAAGCCTGTGATCCAAGGGAGACACAGAGAAAAGACAGTGAGGAGTCATATTCTCTTATGACTTAGTGTTGGATGTGTCACCCCCATTACTTTGCCTTATAGTCATTAAAAACAAGTCACTTCATCTGAATCAGAAAGTGCTGCTCAGATGTAAGATTTCAAATCTTGGTCTGTAATACTGTAGTGCCCACCTGTAGGTAAGGGAGACAAACTGCTATTGTTCTAAAATGTTGGATAAATTTGTTTTCTCCCCCTATCCAGAAGCCTTTGAAAGGGAACTGACACTGATTCTAACCACTC
>NW_008335195.1:1535817-1560004 GCF_000622305.1 Nannospalax galili
AAAAAGTTATCAGAAAAAAGTGATGGGGATATATGGGAGGAGGTGGAGTGGAGAGAGTGGGCATGGACTTGATCAAAACACCTTATATGCTTATATGCCTGTATGAAATTCTCAATAAATTATTTTTAAAAAAACAAAAAACAAGTCACTTCAGTTGGGTGTGCTAGTGCACATCTTTCATCCCAAAAGTCAAGGGGCAAACATCTCTGTGAGATTGAGGCCAGCCTGGTCTACATTGTGACTTCCAGGCCAGCCAGGGCTACAGGGAGACCCTGTATCAAAAAGACCAAAAAAAAAAAAAAAAAAAAAAGTAAAAGAAAGTAAGCCATTTCATATATCTACAATATATAATAATCTCTACACTAAGGTTCAGTAACCGTCTTGGAACAGACTATAAGAGCCAAAGGGACAAGATACTTGATGTTAGTTAATGCATTTTAGATATGACAGGGAAGCTGTACCTATGAAATCGCCACTGTTATGGTAGTCTAACAAAATCTGTATGACAAAGCCAGTTGCCATGCCAAGGTGGATGGGAGGAATGTCACAGGGTCTCACCTCAAGATGAAGAGCTACAGTCAATCAATGGATGCTGAGGGAAGGAGAATCAGTGTTTTTCAGGGGCTAGCACCCTGAAAGGTTATCTAATCCCAAATGAGCAGCACTGAACACGGGTACGCACAAGCACCACTAAATGGACTCTGCATTCTACGTGTGTGTGTATGTGTGTGTGTGTGCATGTGAGTATGTGTTAAACATTTCTAAAGAAGAGGCAAAGAAATTGAGAGGAAGTGGGGGAACATAGGAGGAGTTGGTAGGGGACTGGGAGGGATGGAAATAATGCAAAGACGATATATATGAAATCCTCAAAAAAAATTTCTTTTTTAAGTGAGTTGCTTGAAGGCTGCAAAGGTAGCTTAGTGAGTAAAGTGCTTACCCCCAAGCGCAAGGACATGAGTTCAAATCTCCAGAACCCATGTAAAGCTGGGCACAGTAGAACACATCTGTAATCCTAGTGTTCCTATAAAAAGATGGAAGATAGAGAGAAGAATATTTAGAAGCTTGTGGACCAGTTGGTGTGGTGTACACAGCAGTAAACAGAGACCCTGCCTCAAACAAAGTGGAAGGCAAGGACCAACACCTGAGCTTGTCCTTCCTCTACCCTCCACCGTGGCACAAGGAGGCCCACACTCATGAATGCACACACACACGTGCACATTGTCTGTATTGCAAGGTCCCTCTTTGAGCTCGCTTTGGCTCTCATAACAGTTTCTTGGTACACAAATATTCTTGACTGTAACATAGCCCAATTGATGGAAACTTCTCATATGGTTTGAGCTTCTCTATCCTGTAATAAGTTCTCTTGTTATTTTGATGCCTTTGGGGGGAGTGCAAGGGAAAGAGTCATATAGCCCAGGGTAGCCTCAAATTCATTACATAGCTGGTAGCTAAGATGACCTTGAACTTCTGATCCTCCTGCCTCCACCTCTCAAGTGCTAAGGTTACAGTCACGTGCTGCCACAACCTGCTTTACAACATGCTGGAGATGGTGCATGCTAGGTGAGCACTCTACCAATGAGCTACCTTCCTTCAGCCTTGTAATAGCTTTTTCCTGTATCAACTTGGCTCATCCTGAAGTCCTCAGAATGCCTTTTGCAGTGAATTTTCCCAACATCTGAGAGTTGACAGGTGACAGGCAGGCCCATGTCTGCCCAGTCCTCAAGCCCCAGATGTGTGCTGTGGCAGAGGTGTTTTGCAAATGTGAGTACAGTCCCATGTGACCTGACTGCATGAGAATCTAAGGAAAGTCATCCTGAGTTAGACTTAAAGGGGCTCAGCCTCCCTGAGCCACACTACAACAGCCCCTGGCTGTTCCCCTCATTCACACACTTCACTTGAACTCAGCCTTGCTTCCAGTCATTAATTAGCCTTTAGTCATGATACCAGCTGCATATGATGGATCAGCAAGAACTCAAGTATACACATACACACACACACTCACACATGTACACCTACACATGCAATCATCATCTGCCTGCTTTTTCGGTTGGAGATAATGCTTATACTATCTCTTAAAGCCTTATTGGCTTGTTTTCCCCACTTAAATCCAAATCTATCTGAATTTATTTTTCCTAAATGGTGTGCAACAGGGGCCAAGGTTTTAAGGTTTTTCATATTTATTTATTTACTTATTTTATGTGTGTGTGTATGTGTGTGTATTGTGTATATGAACATGCTTGTGTGGTATGTGCACGTGTGAGAACAGGTGCATATGCACATTTGAGTGCTTGTATGTAGAAGTCAGAGGTTGATGTTAGATGTCTTCCTCAACTGTTCTCCACCTTTTTATTTGTTTATTTATTTATTTATTTATTGTTTTTTTGGTTTTGCTATTTTTTTTTCTTTTTATTTTTTTAGACAGGGTCTCCCTGTAGCCCCAGTTGGTTTGAACTCACTATGTAGACCAGGCTGGCCTTCATCTCACAGAGCTCCACCTGCCTCTGCCCCCTGAGTGCTGCAATTAACAGCACAAGTCACCATGCCCAACTTTATTTTTATTTTATGTGTATGTGTGTTTTGCCTGCATGTATGTAAGTGCACCACATGCATGCAATGCCTTCCAAGGTCAGAAGAGAGCGTCTGATTCCCTAGAACTGGAGTTATGGACAGTTGTTAGCCACTATGTGGGTGCTGGGAACCCAGCCTGGGTCCTCTGCAAGAGCAGTCAGTGCTTTTAACCACTGAGCCATCTTTCCCACTCCCACTTTATTTTTTGAAGAAGTGTCTTTTACAGAACCTGGCCTGAACTAGCAAGCCTCAGGGATTTGCCTGTTTCTACCTTCTCAGCTCTGGGATTACAGGCCTGCAGGGCAGTACTCAACTTTTCACATAGGTGCTAGGAATCTGAACTCAGGTCCCTCATGTTTGCACAGCAGGCACTTTACCCACTGAGCCATCTCCCCAGCTCCCTTCCCCTTTTCCCCACATAGACACTCACCAACTCCATCACCAGTTACTACAACCCTTTCTCCCTCCTGCTCAGTGAGCTGTCTTACAATATGCATGCAGGTCTGACTGCTCTAGGCTGATCTGCTTTGGCCAACAAAAAAATTCATTTCCAAATTTATTGCTCACTTGTAATAATTGTGGCAGACATTATGGCATGGTTTATGAACACCAAGTTACCACTGGTTTCATCTTATAATTGTGTCCTGATTTCCCCTTCATTCTGACAAGCAGAAAATGTTCATTAGCTCTGGGTTTCTTTTCTCATTTCTGCTTTGGAAAACAAAGAGAGTCTAGAGTTTGTCTACCAGATGCTTAGTTTCTCTGAGGATAGTTAGTGATGGTCCCCACAAAGTCTTGTGACTTCATTAGAGAGGCTGGGTGATGGTGGAAGAGGAAGAAAATGGGTTCTTGAAGCATGGACCATGTAGGCAGCCAAGAGGTTAACATGAGTTCTACCTACCACATAGGTCTTGGCTGTAGAGTGGAGAAGAGACAGACCCATTTCACAGCAGCAAGATGATCAATCAATATGGTCAGGAGGGGGCTGGGGAAATGGCACAGTCAGTGAGGTGTTTGCTGTGCAAGCGTAATGACCTGAGTTCAGTTCCCCCAGAATGCATGTAAAAAAGTCAGGCACAGTTATGTATGTCTGTAAGCCCAGCGCTGGGGAAGTGGAGACAGGAGGATCTCTGGGGCTTCCTGACCTTACAATTTAGTCAGATTAGTAAATTCCAGGTTTACTATGAGACTCTCCTTAAAAAAAAAAAATCCAAGGTGGAAAGCTAGAGAGAAAGACATCTGATGTTGTCTAGCCTCTTACATGCGCACACACACCTGCACACACATAGATGCACACACATTCAAAAGGAAGTCAAAAAAGGCTTATATTTAAATATATAATTTATTAACTTTTGAAACATCTTCTAGAAAGAACCCTTTGGCATGACTTGCAGTAGTTGCTCCTGAGAGAATGGGAAATAATCTCTCAGCTGGGTGTGTTGGCACATGCCTATAATTCCAGCACTAAAGGAGGCTGAGGCAGAAGGATCATGAGTTTGAGGCCAGCCTGTGCTATGTAGTGAGCTCCTATCCCAGTAAAACAACAAAAAGATAAAATCTCTCAACCTAACCCATCTTCAGCTCCCATTTTGTCAGTGACCAGTGGGGTTTAACCGATAGGCATAAGATCTGCATAGCATCAAGTGTTGTCAGAGTGACCGTGGGGCAGTGAGCCTGAGCTTTCCCTGAACACTCCTCTGGAACCTGGGCACAGCCCTGGGCATATGGTCTACATGGGCTCAAGGAGTTCTCAACAACTGGCAGCATTACTGTTGAAATAATTCAGGATTCTTCCACACCAGGAGCTACAAGAGAGCTCCCTGAACCAACAAGGAAACTGTGTGTGCATGCAGTGTGCCTACCCCATCCATTGTGGAGGGGAGAAGGCCTTACCAGGGGCAGCCTGGAGCGGTGGCTTCTTCCCTGCAAGTGCAGAGGGAAAGAAAAGTACTTACACATCTGTACTTGAATATGCAGAAAATTACCTCTACAAGCCGTGTAGGAATCGGTGTGCTGGCCACTGTGGGTGAAAGCTGTGTGGTGTGATCTGCAGCAGGAGCCTTCACGGAGCCATTTGCTGCTCTTAGTCTTGGAGTTTCACGAGTGGCCTGCCTGTACTCATAGCCAAAACAGTTATTTTAAGACAGAAGGGGAAAGGCACAGACAAGCCTGAAGGAGCATATCTCCTCGACTGGGCCAGTGCCTGAAGGAGCAGGGTGTGAAGAGAGTGGGCTGTGGTCATCCTAGGCAGGTGGCCAGCTGAGCCACTGCTGCCAGTCCTGCAGACCGGATCTGCACAGAACCCTTGCTGAAGCCTGCAGACATCGGGAGTTGCACAGCTGCCCAGGAATGTCTCTGCCACCTCGGCAGCTGGCGGAGGCCCTACTTTTTCTTGGCAAGGCACCACCTGTGAAAAATGTGGTGGCTGTGGGGCCTCATCTGCAGGCAACAGCTTGGGCATGGCTCAGATTGGGAAAAACAGTCTCTACCTCTGCTTGCTTGTTGCCACAGCCAAGGGGGCACCATGGGGTAGAGAAAGGAAGAAGTGGACCCTGGGGAGAACACACCAGGTCATCTGCCTGTGGCCAGGATTGGGGACGTGCACACTGAATGCAGAGGCTTCCTGATGCAAGGAGACATGGGTGGCAAGGGAATGGGCAGGCATGAGAGGGCAGGGCAAGTGAGGGCATGTGTACTCTGGGTACATGCACCTACCATGACCAGAACTCTTGCCCTGCAGTGGGCATGTGTCTAGGGTGCATCCCTCACAGGTTGGACACAGGGCTGGAAAGCTTTGGAAGCAAACAGAGAACTCATTCATGGGTTCCCACCCCACCCAGTTTGTAGAAAGTTCTGGTAGCCCTTTAACTTCAATTCCTTCAGCTAAAACATGGAGTGATGGTGAGGAGGAAAGAAAGATACCCCAAAGAGGCAGCAAATGGTGGCAGTAGTGTGGAATCACACTACTGAGGATTAAGGCCATGGGTGCTCAGTCTGCCCCTTGCTCTCTGGCAGAGCCTCCATGACTGGATCCCATTTGTCTTGGGTCCATGGAAGGCCCACCCACCCTCAGCCATAGTTCAGCTGGTCACCAGGATGACTAGCCACAGTACTTTGTCATGTATGTTCCCCAGCCCTACTCAGTTTATACACAGCAACCACAGGGACTTTTCTTTTTTTGTCTTTTTGGGACAAGGTCTCCCTGTAGCCCCAGTTCTTTTCTTTTTTTTTAAAAAAAGGTTTTTATTAGCATATGTTAATTATACATACTAATGGGTTTTAGCATGACATTTCATACACGTATATAATATATTTTGATTCATATAGAGGAACCTTCTTAAAAGAAAGAAAACATTGCTGGCAAGGTAGCCCAGCTGGTAAAAGCACTTGCTGGACAAACTGGATAACCTGAGTTTGATCCTTGGAACCCATGGAAGAAGGCAAGAACTGACTCCTGAAAGCTATCCTCTGACTTCCACATGCCCACATGGCATGTGTGCATGACCGCCCCCCATACACACATGTAAACACAGGTACACACAATAATAATAATAAATACATTTTTAAAGTGAAATGAAACAGAATCAGATAAGACAAGGTGAGAGAGTCACTTCTGTGTTTAAATATTCACCTGGGCCTCAGGCTTGGACAAAATCAAATACCCTGAGTGGGGGCATAGTGATGCACTCCTTTAATCCTAGCACTCAGGAGGTAGAGATAGGTGAATCTTCGTGAGTTGGAGGCCAGCTTGATCAACATAGTGAGTTCTAGGTCAGCTGGAGATACATAGTAAGACCCTGTATCAAAAAGTCCTTCCCCCTCTGTCTCCAGCCCTCCTCCCTCTCCCACTCCAATCAGCTTGCTAAATTTGTTTGTGCCCCAGGATCTTTGCACCAGCTACTCCCTATCTGGAGACTCTCAAACTGCTGCTTCCCCCGCCTCCTTTCGTTCTGGACTCTGGTGGAACATCACATCCTTGGAGAGACTTCCCTTTCTCCCATGGTGACAAATCCACTTCTGCCCTCTGCCTACCTGATGCCAGCCCAGCTTTGGCAGTGGGGCCATGGCCTCAGGACAGATGAGTAGGGCCTGTTAAGCAGCCCCACATTCACACAGCAGTAGGCCTGTGGGAACTACACAGGGCCACTGCTGGCTTCCTCAAGGCAGGAGACTCAGCAGGGCCCCAGTGTGCAGACTGCCCCCTGCAGGAAAGGATCCCTCAGAGAACATAGCCTTTGTATGGCCCCCACACTGTGAGGGAAGGCTTGTGTGATTACAGTTATTGACTTCACTTAAACGCAGAGGGCGTGGGCTATGCAACACTCTGGTCTTCCTAACATTCCCAGGGCCAACATCCCAAAGAGGAGCCCTTGCTTCACACAGGGTGATACGTAGGCTGAGTCTCACTGGGCTCCAGAGTTTTCAGGCCTCACACAGGCAGGAACAGGCAGGAGGGGCAGACCCCCTGGATGACCCATTCCATGCAGTGGTTTTAGTTGCATCCTTCAAATCTAGCATCCTGCACCAGGAGATGGCTCTATGCTCTCCAGCCAGGGCTTGGCTACTTGCCTCTCCCATTCCCAGCTCAGTCACATGAGCCTCTTTCCAGTTGCTTACCTGTGCCAAGACCTGGCCTTCCCTCTTGCACCCTGGGGCTTTCCAGGCTATTATTGGGCCTGAGTAAATTTCCTCTCCCTAAATCAACCCACCAGCTAGCCACTCAGCCTCTTCCTCGGGAGCCTCCTACCCTGGTCTAGTACATATCAGATGCCCCAGCCATATCCCATATCCTCCAGCACAACTTTGCAGTATCCACCCCAACTATATACTTCTTCATTGCATTGGTTACTCTTCACATTTCAAAACAAAAACAACTTAAGGAAGGAAGGGTTTATTTTGGCTTACAGTTCCAGAATACAGTCCATCATGACAGAAAGTCATGGCCACATTGTGTCCACGGTCAGGAAGCAGAGAGAGATGAATGCTGGTGCTTAGCTCACTGTCTCCTTTTAATTCAGTCCAGGACCCCAGCCCATGGAATGGTGCTGCCCACATTTAGGGTGGGTCTTCTCACCTCAATTAACACAGTCTAGAAACTCCCTCACACACGGGCCAAGAAGTCTCCAGAGGTGATTCTAGATCCTATCAAATTGGCAATTGAATTATCATCACACTGGCCTATGCTATGGGCTGTTTAATGCTTGTGCCACCTATTCCCACCCCACCCCACCCCAATGCACACACACTATCTGTGAGCTTGGTGAGGACTCGGGTCAGAGCTATTTTATGAAGCATTAAATCCTCAGCATCCAGGACAGAGAAGATGCTTTGCTGAATGAATGAATGAATGAATGAATGAATGAATGCTAAGTAGAACTCTAGTTTCTCACCTCTGCTCTGTCACTAACCTGTACCTGGCCTGTGGCAGGCAGAAAGGACCCCAGATCCTGAGGAGGGGTTGAGAGATGAGTGGGATGGGAAATCTAGAATCTTCCTCTAGAAGGTCCAGGTAAGTTTCAGGAAGATGTCTGCTCAGTGATAGGTTCAGACCAGCCCTAGCTCCTCTGGGACCTAGCAATAGGTCCACTGGCTGGTCCTGGATCCAGGGCATAGCTAAGTTGCATCAAGAATGCATACCCATGACCATGTCTACCTCTGCACCCTGATCTCCTTGTCAGTGGTGGGGCTACTAGCCCTCTCCACCTCTTCAGTCAGGAACGTTTCCACATAACCATGGGCATTAATGGGGTCCACCATCCCTTGGGAGCCTGTGTACTCTGTTTAAAGGTTCTGCTTTGGGTCCCAAGGCTTCCTTCTGAGGTCAGAAGCCAGCACTTGGAGGAGTCCACTCTCTGAAGAGGGGTCCCCACACCACTACCACGTGTTCCCCCAGTCAGCCAGTCCCCACCCCCCGTTCTGTTTCACGGTCTTACATACTACGTCACTAACAGGGACCAAATCTGGGTGATGCAGTCATCTACCAGAAGTCAAGTCCTCCCTGACTCATACACAGATGGGCACCACGTTCTGTGCAGAGCCTCCAAAAGCAGAGGACCTGAGGGGCCCTCAAGCAGGGTACAACTGTGGGGGTTGACACACACTCTGGGTGCACTGCCAAGCAATGAGCCTGTCTGACAGGCTCTGCACTCAGCTGGACACAGAGCAAGCACAAGACAGGGGCCAGAGATGCACTCTGCTCCACAGTCACCTTCTCAGAGAGCGAAGTGAAGCAACGGGCCCCACTTCTCACACTCACAGGTGGCCAGCCCCCCAGCCCTCCAACGTGATGTGTGGTGACAGTCTTTGCCTCCTTCCAGGGGGATCTTGCTGCTCCAACCAAGGAATTAAGATGGAGGGAGGTGCTGCTGGGTGATGCTTGTCCCTGGAAGCCCAGCACGGGGTGAAATGAGTCCTGCAGGTCAGATGGAGGGCCCACTTCCTCACCATCACACTCAGAGGGAAGATTACCTCAACCCTGATCGTGCACCTGGCAACAACACTTGGCGCTGTTTGGAAAGCCAGGGCCTTGCCAAATAAACGGGATGCCTTCTAAGTATTCACCATGCCCAGATGTGAGTGCTGCTTACAAATTTGCAGTTTTTAAAGTACTTTTAGCTTTGTAAAGCACTTTCCCACTTAAATTATATCAATTCATGCAACTGCCCCCAGAGTAGCCAATTCCATTACCCAAATGAGGAAACTACTCATCATCACATAACTTGTAAGAGTGAACAGAGACCACGCTCCCTGTGTGACCACACAGCTAGGCTCCTCAAGGTCTCTACACTTGCTATTCTTGTCTAATTTTGTCCTCACAAAATCCCTGAGAGGTGGGGAGGAGAATGGCAGACTATGGGTAAAGATGGTGTGACTCTGAGGACTGGTGTGGCATCATGTCCTCTAGCTGACACCCAGGCAGTGGAGTATTGAGGATCCTTCACTAGGAAGTTTGGGTCCCTACAGGTGAAAGCAACAAGAACCTTCTTTGGGGAATTAATAAAATGGTGACAGAATAAAGGAAGAAGAGCCAGGATGTGATTCAGTTGGGAGAATGTTCACCTCACCATGGATTCAATTCCCAGCACCAGGTGTGGTGGCACATGCCTGTAATCCCAGCACTCTGAAAGTAGAGGCAGGAGGATCAGAAGTTTAAGTTCATTCTTGGCTACATAGCAAGTTCCAGGCCAGCCTGAAATACATAAAACCATGTCTAAGGGAGAAAAAAAGAAGGAACAGGATGGTGGTGGGGATCAGCCTGGTGACTCTTCCAGTGACTGACTTGTCTACAAGCCTTAGAAATCAGAAACTGGCACTATGCCTGCCCCACTGTCTAACTGTACCCCTTTAGGAAGTCCCTCACCATTCTAACACAAATGGGAAAATATAATCAGACTTTATGAGCATCCAATTAGATGACAGTCATTTGCATTGTCCCATTGTCAGGCATGTGTGGGGCCTATGTCCCTGACTTTTTGGTTTAGGTAACATCATGTGACTTACTGGACAGTAGGCAGAAAGGACTGCCTCTCCCAGAGAGCAGATGCAAGAGCCAGGCTGCAGCGGCTCCATTGTCTCTCACTCATTAGGTATGATGGTTAAAATTGTCAGCTTGACAGTATCTAGGTATGAGACAAACCTCTGGGTACATCTGTGAAAGATGTTTAGATTATATGGTAAGATTGCTCAGAGGGTAAAGATACTTGCCATCAAACCTAATGACCTAAGTTCAACCCCCAGAACCCACATGATGGAAGGAGAACCGACTCCCACAGTTATCCTCTGACCTCTACATAGGCACCATGGTACGTGTGCTGACACGCATACACATACACATAAATAAATAAATAAATAAATAAATAAATAAATAAATAAAATAAATATAAATAAATGTAATTTAAAATTTTAAATCTAAATAAAATTAAAAGTATTTCAAGAACATTTTTCCACTTCATTATTTTTTAAGAGCTTTATTTTGGGATGGGAGAGATGGCTCAGTGGTTAAGAGCACTGGCTGCTCTTGTAGAGGACCCAGGTTTGTTTCCCAGCACCCACGATGGTGGCTAACAACCATCCACAACTCTAGTTCCAGAGGATATGATACTGTCTTCCAACTCCACGGGCACTGCATGCATGGAAGCACTTAATACATATAGGCAAAACACTCATACACATAAAACAAAAATAAGCATTTTTTTTAATTAAAAGAGATTTTGGAGGGATCTTTTTGATACAGGGTCTCTCTGTAGCTCCAGCTGACCTGAACTAACTATGTGACCAAGCTGGCTCAAACTCAGAGATCTGCTTGTCTCTGCCTCCCGAGTGCTGGGATTAAAGGCATGTGCCACCATGCCCGTCTAAAAGAGATTTTTAAAAAAATTGTGTGTGTGTGTGTGTCTTTGTGTGGGTATGTGCACATGAGTGCAGGTGCCTGTGGAGACTAGAAGAAAGCATTGGATCCCCTGGAGCTGTAGTTATAAGCATCGTGAGCTACCCATCATGGGTGCTGGGAACCAAGCTCCTGTCCTTTGGAAGAGCAGCAAGCGCTCTTAACTGCTGAGCCATTTCTCCAGCCCCCATATCAATATTTTTTTTCTACAGAATCATCTTAATGATATTTAGTAAGGGACCTGGGATATGCAACAATGAAAGCATCAATTCCTAATAGAAAAGTCAAGTGCAAAGGCTCCACAGAAGGCAGCACCTCAGGAATCTCTACACTACAACAGTTGATAGCACTGAAATAGAGCAAGCAAAGATGCTTGCTGTTGTAACTTGAGCTTGGGAGCAATGAAAAGGGTCCCTAAGAACTGGCACTCCACTCAGGGTTTAGTGCTTATGGCTCCCACAGATTGTACCTCATTACCCATGTACCATGGGAACCAAGACATTTTCAAGAAAAGTATCCTTGGGCCAGTAACACCTGGTGGATGTCTGGCAGTAGTAAATGTCCTCTCAATCAGGGTCACGAGGAAGTCCCACATTAAACCCTGAGCACACATGAGCTTATTCATCAAAATTACAGAACAGCAGAAAGGGTAAGCCATCAGAAGCAAGAGTCCCAAGAAACTACACATGAGACTTAGACCTCCAGGCACACCATCTGATCAGATTACCTCATAAGAACTACAAAATGGGACTGGGGATTTGGCTCAGCTGGCAAAAGTGCTTGTCTTGCAAACATGAGCACCTGAGTTTCATTTGCAGAACCTACTTAAAAAATCAGGGCAGAGTGACATGCACCTATAATCCCAGCATGGAGAGGTGATAACAGAAGGCCCCTGGGGTTCACTGTCTGGCCAGTCTAGCCTACTTGGTGAGGCCTAGTCCAGTGAGAGACCCTGGCTCAAAAAACAAGGTGCTAGCTCCTGAAGAATGACACCCAAGGTGAACCTTTGTTCCCCACATGCCTCTGCAAACACACAAACATACACATACATACACATAGGCACACCACGTATACACATATACATATACATAACACATATGTATACACATACATATACATACAACATACATGTACACACACCACACACATACATACACCCATGTATACACACACACAAACACACATACACACAATTAAAAAAGCAAAAGAACTAGAAATCATGCAAACATGCACTTTGCAGAGCCAGAAGAGCAGCTGCTTACATAGCATGATGCCCGTGTGCTTTGCCATCTGACTTTCCTCATTTCCCAGTGTGACCACGAAGCTCAATATCATATCTGAATGCAAGAGAACACAACTGACCTTCTGGCTAAAGTAAAGGAGGATTCTCAAACAAACCTACAAATAGGCCAGGTATGCTGGCACATGCCTTTAATCCCAGCACTCGGGAAGCAGAGGTAGGAGGAGCTCTGTGAGTTTGAAATGAGCCTGGTCTACATAGTGAGTTCCAGGCCACCCAGTGTTGGTGAGACCAGTCTCTAAAAAACAAAAATAAAACCCTACAAGTATGAAGGTAGGTTTTGTCAACAATGGTCCAACTGTTCATCCATGGCATCTGAGTTCCAGGCCCTTGTCTCTGCACTTGGTTTCCAGTAAACCATTGTCAACCATGACATCATGCTCTGCTGACATCCATGACTTCATGATTGTAAGATGGCTGCTAGTTCAGACATCATGTGACTGGAGG
Organism: Nannospalax galili; assembly: GCF_000622305.1. Classification (NCBI taxonomy): domain Eukaryota; kingdom Metazoa; phylum Chordata; class Mammalia; order Rodentia; family Spalacidae; genus Nannospalax; species Nannospalax galili. The sequence continues at coordinate 1,548,519 of NW_008335195.1, forward strand.
TAAGAAAGGGAAAAAAGAATGGCGAAGGGTAAAGAATCAGCTATATCTATCCCTGCTTTCTCCAATCTACCGCCATCCTCATCTCTGTCAACATCACTGTTACCATCACCAACACCATCATACCGTGAGCACCATCAGCATTATCTCTACTGCCACCGTCTCAGTCACCACCATCTGAAGCATCACCACCCCATCACCACCTCTAAAACCACCACAATCACCACTACCACTTCTTTTTTTAAATAAATAATTTATTGAGAATTTCATACATGCATATAAGGTGTTTTGATCAAACCCATGCCCACTCCCTCCCCTCCGCTTCCCATATCTCCCCATCACTTTTTTCTGACATCTTCATGTTCTTTCTTCTTTAATTTTTTTATGGGGCTTTTGGCTACTGTAACATTCCCCCTTTTGAAGAGGTAACCCTAAAATCTTTTAAGGATTAGATAAAGGCTCCCAAATTTTTTTGATATTTTTGGCTTTTGGGACAGAGTAGGTTGCTAAGAGGCCCAAGGATGATGTGAGTTTTAGCCAAGAAACTAGTTACTTTTCTTTGGAGTCTTTTTACCCTAACTGCCTAGCCAATTTCTACCTCCTATTCTTATCACAGCATCCTCTGAAGAGGTTACCCAAATTGCCAATAGGGAACCGGGTCGCAGATCACTCTGGCTTCTTCCATGCTGAACAGGGACGCAGGGTGATGCAATTGGAGTACCCTTTCAGTGGGTCTATCAAAAAGACTCCCAGATTGCATAACTCTTATCTCAAGGAGAAAAAGTCTTTGAACTGTGAATAGGAGATGTGAAAGAGAAGTAAAGGCAAGAGTAATTAGCATTACCAGTTCTAAACAGGGAACTAGAAAAAAGTCAGAACAGGGCAATTTTCAAATGTTCATATGAGAGTCCATTGGAATTTCTTGACAAGGGCTTCCAAAAGCATCCCTCTATTGGATTCCTCCTCATTTTTCTTTTGTCTTCCAAGGCTGGACTCTAGAGTGATGGATTCAGGATTTGCTTTCAGGTATTTTGATAGCTGTTGGAACCACTACCACTTCTAACACACCACTATTGGTTTTTTTTAATTTTATTTATTTTTTTTATTTTATGTGTATGCATGTGTTGCCTGCATGTAGGTAAGTGTACCTGTGTCGTACAATGCCCATGGAGGTCAGAAGAGGCTGTTGGATCCCCTGGGACTGGAGTTACAGACAATTGTTAGCTGCCATGTGGGTACTGGGATTCGAACCAGGGTCTTCTGTAAGAACAACCAGTATTCTTAACCACTGAGCCATCTCTCCAGCCCAACATACCACTATTGTAACTGGCCTGGCAGGGATGAAGATATTCTAAAGAGACACTTTGGCTTTGATTCACTTGGCTATGACTGTTGAAGGAATGGACCCCAAAGAATTAGAATCTCACGCTGGAAGGAAAGGGTGCCTAAAGCCTTGAGAGGCAAAGGGGTAACTTTTCTCTTGGAAAGAAATGTGCTATGTGTTGGACCACCTCGCAGAAGAAACAATGAGTCAATGGCAGGTGGACCACAACTTGACAAGGACTGCTTAGATATCCATAATTTTGACCTCTACTTAAACTTTAACCTCACTTCAGGATCCCATAGATGAACTTGGGGTCACTGGATCTCTGTTCCTCTTCCCAATGTGGTCACATTGAATAAATATTTTTCTGGTTTTTCACTGTTAATTTGATGTTTTAATTGACTTATGGAGAATAGGTGGCCAAACTTGGCTTTTAGGGGTATAAACTGTGACTATAACTCTAGTAACACCATCATCTCTAACACCACCATCACCACGACCTCTATTACCACCACCATTACCACCACCAGCACCATTATCACCACCATCACCTTTACCACTACCATCATCACCACCACCACATCTAATACATACCACCATCATCACCACTGCTACCACTACCTCTAACAACCATCACCACCACCACCACCATCATCACCACACCACCTCTAATACTCCTGCCACCATTACCACTAATACCACATCTAATACAACTATCACCACCACCACTACCTCTAACACCACCACCTTTAACACCACTATCATTATCAATACCATCACCACCTCTAATGGCATCATCAATACTACCATCACCTCTAATACGACCAACACCAACACCACCTCTAACACTACCATTATTATCACCACAACCACCACCATCATCACCAGCAATAGCAGCAACAGCACCCATCTCACCATCACCAGCAGGCTCACCATCCCTGCAAGACACTTATTTTCCACATTGTCCCCTTTGGCTTTTTAACCTGTAGTTCAAATCAGTCAGGGAGTAAATGGGTAGTGCCCCTCAAATGCGCTCAAGCTAGCATGAACTTTAGAACCATGTATGTGTAACTATCAGCACAGGAGGCTGAGGTCTGGGTGTCCTGGCCACCCATATTATCCTCTGTGATTTCTCTTCCACTTGACTTCTACAGATGCCTCTCTTTCCCTCAAAGTCACTCCTTTCTGGAAGATTCCAGGATTTCAACAGGACTTTGTCAGGAAGTGTCTTGACTAAAGGTGTGTTTAAGGAGTTTGCTAAAGAAAGAAAAAGTTTTAAGGAGTTTACTAAAGAAAGAAAACAGCAAAAGATGACTTTTAACCAGCTCAGGAAGACACTCAGTTCAGTCGAGCTCACAATCACCACATGAACCAACCACAGGTCACACATGTCTGATGACTACCGAACAGATATCTAAAGATAAAATTTCCTGTTAGAAACCCACTATCAGCTTTCAGCTTAGAAATTTGTCCTTATTTGAAAGCAGCAAGTCTTCACTTTTTAAGATATAATTAAGACTTCAGAATTACTGCAAGTTCTACCTGAATAAGGTAAAAGTCCTGGGGGTTGATGATTCTAAGGATGATGAGAAAGTTCTGGAAGCTGGCCCCCAGTGTCCCTGATGGTAAGAATAAAATTCATACCAGGTATCTAGGCCATAGCCTTTGGTGAAATTTCATGCTAAGACCCAAGGCTGTTTTGAGGTGTGTGGGAGCAAGGTATCTGTAACTTGCTTGGAAGTGAGTGATGAATCCCTGGTTCATTAAACAGTTCAATTTTCTGCAGACCACAGAACATTTTGTCAAAGACAAGATGGAGCAAATGACATTCAAGGAGAAAAATTCACTTGCTGAATTGCTAAAAGTCTGTTAGGAAAGGCATTACCACGTCCAGATTTGCATGCTTAAATCCACTAAAGTTCTAAATGCTTACTATTTCTATTTTTCTCTTGTGATACTCCCACTGGTAATGAGTTGAATTTACTTTCAACAACTGGGAGCAATTGTGTTAGCTTTCTGTCACTGCGACATAACATCTGAGTTAAAACTGCTTAAAAACAGGAAAGGTGGGCTGAAGAAATGTCTAAATCAGTAAAGTGCTTGCTCTACAAGCATGAGGACTCAAGTTTGGAAGCCAGCACTCATGAAAAGCTCAGCAAGGCAGTGCACACCTGTAACCCCGACACTGAGAGGTGAGACAGAAGGATTCCTAAGGCTTGCTGGCCAGCCAGTCTAGCTAAATCAGTGAGCTCCAGGTTCAGTGAAAGACTGTCTCAAAAATTGAGATGAAGAAATGATTGAAGAAGATACCAGACACTGACCTCAGACCTCCACAGACACACACACACACACACACTCACACATACACACACACACACACAAGAAGGGAGCCAGGAAGAGGTTTATCTTGGTACCATAGTCCATGGATGCTTGGTGTGGGAATGTGGCAAGGCAGGACATCATGGTGAGAGTGCCTGGAAAAGGCTTATTCGCCTCACTACAACCAGGAAGCAAAGAGAGACAAGGGACTGTGCCCATTTATCCTTTTAAAGGTGTGCCCCATTGGACTAACTTCATCCCATCAGGCTCCATCTCGTAAACATTTCATCATCTCCAACCAGTGCCACAGGCCTAAGACCAGGCCTTTGACACATGGGTTTTGGGTGCACATTTAAGATCCAAACCACAGGACCTGGGAAATGATTCAGTGGATAAAGCACTTGCCACACAAGCTTGAGGACATGAATTCAGATCCCCAGAACCCACTTAAAAGATGGATGCAGTCAATCACACAGGGGTCTATAATCCTAGTTCCCCCAGGACAAGACAGGAAGTAGAGACAGGGAGTCCCTGGAAGCTGGTAGGCCAGCTAGCCTGGCATTCACAGCCATGACGAAGAGACCCTACGTCCCTACCTCAAACAAGGTAGAAGGCAAGGCCAACACCCAAGTTTGTCCTCTGACTTCCACACATGTACTGTTGTACATGCACACCCACACTCATACACATGAATGCATATACACACACATCACACATACACATGCACACACACATGCACAGCAACAACTAAAGTCATTGTTCATAACCACAGCTCCCAGGCACAGAGATGCCCTATTCACAGAGGGGCCAAGCAGCACAGAAAGGGGTTGGGTGCAGACCTTTCATGTTTGGCTCAGTGAAGTCTGATTGATTTTACTGTATTGCATAAAGAAACAGTCTGAGCATGGGCCAGGGGAAGCAAATTTGTTGATTCTCACACTCACCGGACTCACTGATCTGACTTCTGTCATGTGATTAACTTTGCTTGTGGTAGAGGCATCTGTGAATGGAAACATACCACGTGAACGGTTCTGTTTCTGGTTGCTCCTTTCATGTAGTACAATATTTCAGAGTCAACCATAGTAACTGAGTGTATCAATAGTTCATTTGATTATGTTGCTAAGTACTATGCCGTTATTGGACTACATTTAAAAAAAATTCATTCATTTACTAATAGGTTTGGAATGCTTTCAGTACGTGATAATTTGAACAAAGCTAAAGCACACAGACAGTTGCCAAAGCCTTGAAGAACTTGCTCTAGCTTAGATCTAAAAGATGCTCCGAGAGTTCCTGCGCTAAAGGCTTGGTCCCCAGCCGGGAGCTATTGGGAAGTGCTTAGAGAAAGAACCCAGTGGGAGGTCTTCAGGTCACTGGGAGGCATGCACTCCAAAGTAATAGCAGGATCACCTACCTGCCCTTTCTGTGTGTTGTGGGGAAATGGATTGGGGGCGGGGGTTGTGTTAGCTTGGGGAGGCCAGAGAAGGACATCCAGTGTCCTGCTGTATCACTCGTCCCTTTATTCCTCTGAGACAGGCTCTCTCACTGAATCGGAAGGTAGATTGGCAGCCAGTGAGCCCCAGCAATCCTCCTGTCTCTACCCTCTGCAGTGCTGGGGTTACAGCCACACAGGGCCACACCTGGCTTTTTACATGGGTGCTGGGGATTCAAATTCAGATCCTCTCGCTCACACAGCAAGTGCTCTGACCCACTGAGCCATCTTCACAGCCCACACCCATCGTGTCTCTCTTTTTTGTGTCCTGGCAATGAATTTAGCAAGTTGTCTCTTCCATGAGCTCTCACCATAATGTGCCACTGCAGGCCCAAAGCAACAGAACCAACATCCTCAAGTAAACCTTCTCTCTTTATGAATTGATTGTCTCAAGTATTTGTTACAGTGGAAGAAAGCTGACCAACACAGGACAGTCGGGCAAGTCTCTAGAAGTCCCGTTGCTAGGTTATGGGATAGGTGTGTGTTTAACTTCATGAAGAGCCACCAGACATCTTTTGGAAGTCATCTAGTTTGCTTGTCTGTTCTTTAAAGTTTTTGAATTATTTGATTGTGTTTATAATTGGTCTTTTAAATTCTGCATCCAGGGTATCCTCTGGGTGGTTCTCATAGAAGTATACTTCTGTAGGACTGGTGGGTTTTAGTGGAGACACATCATCTTGGTTTATCAAATCATTTGTGTTTTCACATTGTGGTTTGGGCATATAGATTTCTCTGGTTGGTTGTGTACCTGATGTGAAATTCTAGCCTTAGTTGAAGTTTGGTTATGTTTATATTGTTGCTGTAGCTTGGTTGCTTCCTGGTCAGGTATGACTACCTGGTCTGTGCTTCAGGTTCTCACTTTTGATTTGTTATTGGTGCGTGTACTGGATAGTTTTAGTTGTCAACTTGACACACCTGGTTAAAGGGAACCCTACTAGAGGAATTTTCTCCATTGGAATGGCCTGTGGCCATGCCTGTGGAGGCATTTTCTTGATTGCTGAGTGATGTGGGAAGGCCCATCACACTGTTGGTGGTGCTACCCCTGGGCAGGTGGGCTTGTGTTATATAAGAAAGCAGGCTAAACATGGGCCAGGGGGAGCAAGCCAGTAAGCAGCTATCCTCAGTTGTTTTGGGGAGGATTGTGGAAGTGTTTGAAACTTTGGGCTGGAAAAGTCATTGAGTGCTTAGAGTTTAGTGAATTGTTGCTGTCGAGCTTGGGACAGTTATGCTGAAAGAGGGGTAGATGATGGAGGCCTGGTTTGTGAAGCTTCAAGGGAAGTAAAGATTATCAGGGCTGTTTGTATTATATTTTGAAAGGAGAATCTGTGGTTTCTGGTCGACTTGGGTTGAAGAATCAGCTGTGATTAAGAAAAGACCAGCACCACTAAAGTGAAACCTTTGCTTTACTAGAACAATTGCTGTTGATTAGCTGGGGTGAAAAAGTAGCTGTAATAAGAGACTAGCATCATTGTGGCAAAAATCTTCTGGGAAGTATTTCTGCAGGGTCAGCATATAGAAGTTGTGGTGCAAAAGGAGCCTCCATTTCAAGCTGGAAGCATGACTTGGTAATATGTCAGGGTCTTCTGCGTGGTTCTGATGTTAAAGGCGAGAGGGGGTAATGGAAGACTCTGAAAGGCCAGAAGAGTCCTTTGGTGAAGATGCAGTCTCATTTTCAGTAGAGCCTTCAGCATATTGGAAATGCCAGGACCATGGAACAACCACCAAGGGCAACAGCATGTATAGAATGGAGCCAGCCTGAGCCTATGAGACAAGCTGTGTGTAGACCACAGAGCCAGAAACGTGAAGATGCCCAAGCTCTTTGGAGACCAGAAGATCGTGAGTGAATCCCAGATGTCCAGCCTTGAAATACTTTGCTGGACTTGGGTTTTGCTTAAGTGTGACTGATTCTCAGCTGGAGAGATGGCTCAGCAGTTAAGAACACTGGCTGTTCTTGCAGAAGACCCAGGTTTGAATCCCAGCACCCACATGGCAGCTAACAACTGTCTGCAACTCCAGTTTCAGGGGATCCGATGGCCTCTTCTGTCCTCTGCAGGCATTGCATGACATAGGTGCATTTACCTGCATACAGGCAATACATGCATACACATAAAATAAAAATAATAAAATATTTTTTGAAAAAGTGTGACTGATTCTTCCCTTTTGAAATGAGAAAGAGCTTAACTTGTTTTGGATTTTACAGAAGGCCACAGTTAAGAGACTTTGGGGACTGGAGAGATGGCTCAGCAGTTAAGAACACTGGCTGTTCTTGCAGAAGACCCAGGTTTGAATCCCAGAACCCACATGGCAGCTAACAACTGCCCATAATCCAGTTCCAGGGGATCCAACAGCCCCTTCTGTCCTCCGCGGGCACTGCATGACACGGGTGCACTTATCTACAAACAGGCAATACATACATACACATAAAATAAAAATAATAAATATTTTAAAAAATAAAATAAAAGAGACTTTGAACTTTTAAAGTGTTTGAATTTTTTTAAGGACTATGGAACTTTTAAATTTGTACTGTTTTGTGATATTAACACCATATCTTGGAGACAAGAAAATGAAAGGTTGTACCGCACCCGATTGTCCTGCCTGAGACCTCCAGACTGCCTTGGTCAGACCCCACCCGCTGTGTCTTTATTCCCTAGCACCATGACCAGCTACATTCTCTTTGCCCACGCTGTCCCCATTCCAGCCTTGGGTCTCACCCCACTCTTGAACTTCCTGGCTGAGATCCCACCTACTGCACCATGATCCCCGGCACCCAGGCCAGCTACATTTTCCTGTTCCAGGGTCCACACCTATTCTAACTGGTTAGACCTTCCTCATGTTGTCCCAACTCCTGCCTTGGCCCTAGACCACCCCCCCACTTCCTGATCTTCCTGCCTGAGAACTCCTAATTAGCCTGCTAGAACCCAACCACTGGATCCCCATAGTCTCAAATGGGCCTTGGCCCCTTTGCCCTACTAGAGAACTCTTAACTAATCAGTTTGGAACCACCCTGTCCCCCTGTTCTAGTTAGGTTCTCTATTGCTGTGATAAAAACACTGACCAAAATGAACTTGGGGAGAAAGAGTTTATTTGGCTTACAAGCACAGTCCATCATCAAGGGACGCCAAGGCAGGAACTCAGGGCAGGAACCTGGAGCACAGACCATGGAGGAATGATGCTTACTGGCTTGTTCCTCTGGTCTGTGCCCAGCCTGCTTTCTTATACAATACAGGACCACTTGCCCAGGGGTGACACTGCCCATAGTGGGCTGGGCCCTCCCACATCACTCAACAATCAAGAAAATGCCCTAGATATGGCCACAGACCAGTCCAATGAAGACAATTCCTCAGCTGTTTTCCTCTAACCAGGTTTGTCAAGTTGACAACTAAAGCTATCCAGCACAGCTGACCCCTTGTCAACTTGATACACAAACACACTATTTTTTTTTTCTTTTAGTCTTTTTGAGACAGGGTCTCCCTGTAGCCTCAGCTGGCCTAGAACTTGCTATGTAAACTAGGCTGGCCTTGAACTCACAGAGATCTGCCTGCCTCTGCCTCCCAAGTGCTAAGATCAAAGGTGTGCACCGCCACACCTGTCAATACACAAACACACTATTAAACCACAACTTCTGGGCTGGAGAAATGGTTCAGTGGTTAAGAGCACTGGCTGCTCTTGCAGAGGACCTGAGTTCGATTCCTAGCACCCACAATATTTTATTTATTTAAATATTTTATTTATTTTTTGGTCTTTTTGAGACAGGGTCTCCCTGTAGCCCCAGCTGTCCTAGAACTCACTATGTAGATCAGGCTGGCTTGAACTCACAGAGATCTGCCTGCCTCTGCCTACCGATTGCTGGGATTAAAAGCGTGCACCACCACGCCTGGCCACTTTCAGGATTTTAGAATCAACTTTCTTAGAGAAGACTGCTGAAATTTTGAGACTGAATTGAGTCCATAAACAAGTGTGGAGAACCTGGGATCTCAGTACCAAGAGCTATAATCCATGAACATGATTTCTCACCGTGAACTTGGGCTATTCGGTTTCCTACTGATCCTTCACCAGGTTCGCTCCTAGGTAGATGGCTTTCTAATGCTTTTGTTTTGTTTATTTACTTATTTACTTGTTTATTTGTGTATGTGGATACATGTTTATGTGTATATAGGTATGTGCAGGTGTTCATGCTCCTATGTACATGTGTATGTGAAGGTCAGAGATCAAGGTGTCTTTCTCAGTCCATCTCCACCTTGTTTTGGGGCCAGTGTCTTCTCACTGAACCTAGAATTCACCCTTTGGCAAGGCTGGCTGGCAGTGAGTTCCTCCTGGGATCCTCCTCATACCACCTTTCCATGCTGGAGTTACAAGTGCACACCACCACACCTTCACATGGGCTCTGGGACTCAAACTCAGGTCTTTGTGCTTGAATGGCAAACACTTCACCAACTGAGCCATGAGTCATCTCCCCAATCCCTCCTATGTGTTTTAAAAGTATTGGAGCAGGTGATATGATTCAGAAGGTAAAGACTCCTGCAGCCAAACCTGAGGACCTGAGCGCCATACGTGGGATCCACACAGTGGAAGGAAGAACTGACTCCTTTAAGTTGTCCTCTGCCCTCACACAGTACTGTGACACACACGTAGACATTCTAAATGTAAATTTTAAAAATTTAAAAGTATTTTAGGGGCTAGAGAGATGGCTCAGTGGTTAAGAGCATGTACTGCTCTCTCAGAAGACCCATGTGTGGTTCCCAGCACCCAGGTAAGGCAGTGCAAAACTGCCTATAACTGTAACTCCAGGGGATCCAAGATCCTCTTCTGGCCTCTAAGGGCACCTGCATTCATGTGCACATAGCCACATACAGACACAGACACACTTTTTTTTGGTCTTTATGAGACAGAGTCTCCCCGTAGCCCTAGCTGGCCTGAAATTGCTATGTAGACCAGGCTGGCCTCCATCTCCCAGAGATTTCCCTGCGTCTGCCTCCCAAGTCCTGGGATTAAAGGTATGTGCCACCATGCCTGGCTCACACACATTTTTTAAAAGTATTTTAGTCTCTTGTTAGTTTCTGTATATCTTTAACAGATTAAAGAAATTATTGCCATCTATTGCTAATTAACTAAAAGAGTTTAGGGTGTTTTTGTTTTTTGTCACCAATGTGTGTTCACAAAATGTAAATTGTATTTAATGCCCTTTTTTTCTGTTTTGACATGATGGCATATTTTTCCCTTTCATCCTTTGGTTTCTTCAGTCCCCACCTTATGGTGGGGAATTCCACTGATTTACTTTGGAATATTGAGTGAATTTTCTCCCTAGGATAATGCCTACTTTGTGATCACCCTTTTCCAGTATTGCTGGATTCTGTTTGCTAGCATCTTGTTAAGCATGTTCCCACAAGCTGGGCATGGTGGCACATGCCTTTAATACTGGCACTTGGGAAGCTGAGCCAGGCAGATCTCTGAGTTCCAGGCCTGTCTGGTCTACATAGTGAGTTCCAAGCTAACCAAGGCTAGACTGTAAGACCCTGTCTCAAAGAAAAAAAAAAAAGAATGTTCCCACGTTTCTGAAGGACATTAATCTATAATTAGTGTGTAATTTTTGTCATATTTTCACATCAGGATTATCATGGAACACTTGAGTGTTTCTTCCTTTCTTCCTCTTCTGTTTCTGCCAAATTTTGTCATAGTTGGTAATATTTCTTCCTTAAATGTTTGTTAGAATTTTCTGGGAAAACCATTTTGGTCTGAAGTTTTCTTTCTAAGAATGCTTGTTTTCAACTTTTGTTAGCATATATCAATTATCTATAATAATGGTCTCATGATATTTCTATGCTTGTACATAATGTATTTTAATTATATTCATACACTCCTGTTACCTCTCTTGTCCCTCCCACTTTGACTAACCCCCTTCTAGGAAGGTTTTAATTATAATTTTATGGTCTTTTTTTTTTTTTGGTCTTTTTGAAATAGGGACCCCTATAGCCCCAGCTGGCCCAGAACTCACTATGTAGACCAGGCTCACAGATATCCACCTGCCTCTGCCTTCTAAGTGCTAGGACTACAGGCGTGCACCACCAGGCCCAGTTATAATTACCATTTTAATATATTCAGTAGACACAGGGAGGGGATGGAGAGAGATCGTTCAGTGTTTTAAGAGCTCTGGCTGCTCTCAAAAAGGACCCCAGTTCAGTTCCTGGCACCCAACTGATGGCTAACAATCATCTATAACTTCAGTTCCAGGGGATCTGTGGACTCCATGGGCACTGCATACAGGCAAAATATATGAGAGAGAGAGAGAGAGAGAGAGAGAGAGAGAGAGAGAGAGAGAGATTCAAAGGAAATGCTACTAATGTGATTACAGCCCCCCTG
>NW_008335195.1:1560037-1577829 GCF_000622305.1 Nannospalax galili
TCCTCGTAGTGGTGGACACCTTTAATCCCAGCACTGCAGAGGTGGGCAAATCTTAAATTCAAAGTCAGCCTGGTCTACATATTGAGTTCCAGGCCAACTAGAATTACATAATGAGACTCAGTCTAAAAAACTAAGCTGGGCTGCACTTTTATTCTTGGGTGAGTTCTGGTAATTTACATTTTTCAAGGAATTTGCCAACTTCTTTGTTTGTTTTGTTTTTCAATGAAATCTCAGCACGGGAGGGGTTAATACTACGAATCTTTTTTAAACAATTAGAGGGCCAACAAAATGGCTCAGCTAGTAAAGGCACTGGCTACAAAAGCCTAGTGACCTGAGTTGGATCCCCGGAGCCCACGTAAAGGTGGAAGAAGAGAACCAACTCCACAGAGCGTTCTCTGACCTCCATACACTCACTGTGGCATGCACCATTACACATATACATCATGCACATACACGATATTAATAACATAAAAATTTAATAAATAAAACCATCAGAAATATAGACATACACATGTCAGTAGAAATATGAACAAAGGAAATGAATGAGAAATTTGCAAAAGGAGAAAAATAGACCCATGGATGGTTGAAAGAAACAACTTACCATAACCTTCATGTTCTGGAATCTTTATTTTGGTACAAAGTTCAGTATGTCATGAATAAGGTTTTGAGGAAGCTAATGTTGCAAGGGAAACTCAGATGAAGTTTTTTCTTTTTAAAAAAATATCTTATTTTTATTTTATGTGTATGAGTGTATTGCTTGCATGCATGTAAGTGCACACATGTCATCCAATGACCCTGGAGGTCAGAAGAGGGCAGCAGATCCCCTGGAATTGGAATTATGTATGGCTGTTAGCCACCTTGTAGGTGCTGGGAATCGAACCTGGGTCCTCCACAAGAACAGCTAATGCTCTTAGCTGCTGAGCCATCGCTCCAGCCCCTGGAGTTTTTTCTTTAAAAAACAAAAACTTAAAAAAATTTTGAAACAGATTTTCATGTAGCCCAGGCTAGCCTTTAACTCACTATGTAGCCAATGATGACCTTGGACTCTTGATTTTCCTGTGTCCATTTCCCAAGTACTGGAATTCCAGGTTACCATGCCCCATTTATGTGTTTCTGGGGATTAAACTCAGCACCTCACACATCCTAGAGAAGCACTTTACCAACTGGGCTACAACCTCAGCCCCTCAAAAATGTTTGAAGGGCTGATAATATGCAGAACTAGAAAGAGAGCATGCAACATTGCCATGTGCTACTTATGTGTTGTAAAACCAGCATGTAGGGCTAGAGAGATGCTCAGTAGTCAAGAGCACTAGCTGCTCCTGCAGAGAACCTAGGTTTTGTTCCCAGCACCCACATGGCAGCTAACAACCATCTGTACCTCCCTCTTCTGACCTCCATAGGCTTTATATGACACTGGCACACTTACATTCAGGCAATACACTCATACACATAAAATTTTTAAAAATAAATAAAATGTAGAAAAAAAACAGCACGTTACACACACAAAAGGAATTTGGCCTGGTATTCTTTAACCACTCCCTTTTGCTTCCTCTGGCAAATGTTTGTTTACTAAACTATCCTAAGAAAAGAGCCTGAAATGAAGACAATTTATTACTAGAAATATTCAGTGCAATATTATTTTAACTTGGGAAAAATGAACAATAAAAAAGTTTTTTTAAAGCCAAGAGCCATTGAGATGGCTCAGCAGGTAAAGGTGCTTGCTGCCAAGCCTGACAACCTGAGTTCAATTCCCGAGACCCACATGGTGGAAGGAGAGAATCAATTCCTGCAGGTTGTCATTCAACCTGTCCTCAACCACTGCCTTAATATGGGCAAAGAAAAAGTCCAGGAAGAAATAAAAACATCAACTCCAGATAACAGAATTATAGGTGATTGTTATTTTTTCTTTACAAAAGTTTTTTTTGTTTTTTGTTTTTGAGACAGGGTCTCCTTGTAGCCCCAGTTGTCCTGGAACTCACTGTGTAGACTAGGCTGGCCTTGAACTCACAGAGATCCACCTGCCTCTGCCTCCTGAGTGCTGAGATCAAAGACGTGTGCCACCATGCCTGGCTCACAAAAGTTTTTTACTTTTCTGGGTTTTTTCCCCAGAAATGACAAAATTCTGCTATAACAGAATACCAGACTGGGTGGTTTTTATTTGTTCACTTGTAGACCAGGCTGGCATTGATTTTACAGAGACCTGCCTGCCTAAGCCTCCTGAGTGCTGGGATTAAAGGTTAGGCCACCATGCCTAGCGTATGAGGTACTAGGGATAGAAGCCAGGGCTTTGTGTATGCTAGGCTAGTGCTCTACCCACAGAGCAACATCCCCAGTCCTGAGTGGTTTATAAAGACAGGAAGTTTATTTAGTTCATGATCCTGAAGGCTTGGATGTTCACAGGTGTGGTGCTATCTGCAGAGGACCTCGCTGGGTTCCCAGCACCCACATGGAGGCTCAAGGCTAACAACTGTTCCAGGGGAGTCTGACGCCCTCTTCTGGCCTCTGAGGGCATTGCACACATGTGATGTACTTAAAAATATGCAGGCAAAACATTCATACACATGCAATAAAAATAAATAAACCCACAACTCAGATTTATGGGAGGGGCCTACAACTCCAGGCTCATGAAAGGGGCCACAACTCTAGGTCACAAGAGGGAACCATAGCTCCAACTCACAAGAGGGGTTGACAGCTCCAAGTTCATGGCCAGGGACCATAGCTTCATCTCACAGGAGGAACCACAGCTCCAGCTCAGAGGACCACAGATAAAGGTTCACAGGAGGGGAGTTGTGGAGAACCTGGAGTCCTGGTTCCCTCCTGTGAATCAGGAGCTATGGTCCCCTGCTGTGAGCTGGAACTGTGATCCCCTCCCATGAACCTGAAGCTGTGGTCCCCTCCTGTAGGCTGGAGCTATGGTCCCAAGCTAGGAGTTGGAGTGCCACCCCTCATTAGCCAGAGTTATGGTTCCCTCCTGTGAGCTGGAGCTGTGATCCCCTCACATGAGCTTTGGACCCCTACTGTGAGCCACAGTTCCACATCCCTCTGGTGGTAGGATGATGGTGGAGCAGAGTAGGGCATGGAGGATTCCTGATGCTGGGCAGCAGCTTCAGTCTTCTCTGAGTGGCTACATTCCTCACAGCCTCCTCCCCTGAGGTCCCAGGTTATGTATGACAGAGGCTTTGCCTCTTATGCTGTGGACAGGGGAGGCCTCTGTTATTTGCAGATTCTGGTCTTGGGAGAACTGATTCTCTAGAATGAACCTCCCACCTCCCCTGAGACCCAGCTGTGGTCCTCACACCACACGTGGTCCTGGGCATCCTGGCCTTGATGTTGGACCTCTCCCATTATCAGGCACCAAGAGGTCTTCCAGTATTTTTCTATTATTCTTCTGCAGCCCCAGTATGCCTTCACCTATGCCCTACAGAAAATGTAGAACACCAAATTGACTTCTAGAGTTAAAAATCAAGAAGTTAAAGAAAAAAGGAAGGAAAGAAAAATAGTACTTTAATAACTAAACTGATAGGATTCTCAAACTAAAAATATATAACCAGGGGCTGGAGAGATGGAGGTTAAGAGCACTGGCTGTTCTTGAAGAGGACCTGGGTTCAAATTCCAGCACCCACATGGCAGCAAAAAATTTGTAACTCCAGTTCCAGGGCAGGAGATCTGACACCCTCTTCTGACCTCTGTGGGCATTGCAGGCAATATACACATAAAATAAAAATAAATCAAAATATATAATCAGATCTTACAATATAAATTTGAATTCTATACCTCAATTATAATTGTTGAATATTGTTTACTGACAAAACTGTACTACCAAGCTTCAACAATAATGTGAAGTTTGTTACTGTTCCAATAAATAAGTAAATAAAAATAAATAAATAAATAAATAAATAAGGATAGGGTCTGGAGAGATGGTTCAGTGGTTAAAAGCACTTGCTGCTCAAACATTAGGACCAGAGTTCGAATCCCATTACCATGTTGAGTGGCTCACAAATACCTGTAACTCCAGCTCTGAGGGATCAAGTGCACTCTCCTTGTCTCCACAGGCACCACACACATAAATAAAATCTTTTTAAAAATAAAAACTGATGGATCCTGAGAAATGACACCAAGGTTGAGCTCTGGCCTCATCACACACATGCACACATGTGCATGTGCCCCCACTTACATGTACATGCACATACACACACATGCAAAAGAAGGTAGGTGAGGACTGGAGCTCTAGCTCAGTGGTATAGTGCTTGCTTGACATGCGAGAGAGCCCAGGTTCAATCTCCAGTACCATCAAAACAAACATACAAAAGAGGACGATATACATGGAATCAGTCAGTGGACCTTTATTCCCTTGAGAGTGTCCAAATTGTTGTTTATATCAGTATTGTGTGCACAGACACAGTAGTTTAACCATTCACGTATTAAAGGACAGGCTGTTCCCAACCATTATTTCTCTAAATCTTTTAGTTCCACTCTGGCTCTCTAGCTGGACTCCAATGATACAAATGTTGAATGTGTTGTTATTGTCTCATGGTCTCTGGGGTTCTATTTATTTTCTTTTGTTGTTGTTGTTTTGAGACAGGAACTCCCTAGAGACCCAGCTAGCCTGAAACTTGCTATGTAGACCAGGCTAGCCTCCCAAGTACTGGGATTAAAGGCATGTACCACCACACCCGGTCTCTGTTTATTTTCTTAAGTCCACTTTCTGTTAGTCAGTTGGGAAATTCCTCAAGTTCATTCATTCCATATTCTGCCATTGCCATGCTTTATGATTGTGTTTTTTCAGGGATTGCTTTTTATAACTCCTATTTCTTTAATTTATGGTTGTTATTGTGTGTGTAGTGTGTATGTGTGTACACATTCCTGTATGTGTTCATGTGTGTGAATATAGTTACATATGTGCTCTGAGCACATGTGGAAGTCTTTGCCTTCCACCTTGTGACAGACAGGATCTCTTATTGCTCACCACTGCATACACCAGGCTAGGTGGTCCACAAGGTTCCTGAGATTCCTGTCTCCACCTCTCATCTCCCCAGAGGTATGCCGGGATTACAGATGTGCACTACTCATGTAGGTTTTCGTGATTTCTGAGGACTTGAACACCAGCCCTTGGGCATGTGCCACAAAAGTTTAATCACTCAGGCATTTTCCCAGCACTTATAACTTCTATCTCTTGCCTAAGATTTTCTATTTTTCAAATTTGTTTCAAGAGAATTTGTAATTGTTTATTGAAGCATTTTAAAGGATGGCTACTTGAAACTCCTTGCCAGATAATTCCAACACACCTGATTTAGTTCTGTGTTGGCATCAACTGACTTTCTTTAAATATTCAAATTGCAATTTGCACAGTTTGGGGCATGATGAGTAATCTTTTTATTATGTCTCTGATATGTTTTCTATGATGTTAGGAGGCAGTAAGTGCTAGTAAATATTTTATTTCAGCAGTCAGTCCCCTATTAAGCTCAGCATACAGGTCCCAGCCTGCTTTGGTGGTCTATGGTTCTCTAAGAATCTTGGTTTTGAAGCCTTTCTGGCACTATTTTTGTCTGTATGGTTTATCTGGTTCTGCTGGCGCTTTCACAGGCTAGTGCCTGAGAATGGAGTTTCTCAAGTCAGTTCAGCCGACCCTCCAGTTGGGTGCAGGGATGCTCCAGCTGAAAGGAAGAGGCTTCCTGGTGTGAAAAACACTCTGTAATAACAAATTAAAGAGGCTAGCAAAAACAAAATAGTTTTTAATATTTGATTGTGCAGAAAAAGGCAATAGCCTAGAGAAAAGGCAGAAATGGCTAGAATACTGATTTGCCCCAAGACTGGTTTTTTATAGTCCCTGATCAAGAGAAAGTCCTGCCTTCTTTTTCCCATAGGCTGGTACTCCAGAAAGTTACAATCTTTGTGCTCTTCTAGCACAGTCCCCTCCCCCAAGTTCTCCATCCTTTGGGTTCAGGATGCAAAGCTTCATCTAATGAATATCCTGGGCCTGGAGATGCCTCCCTTTCCAATTGTGGGCTCAGTCATGTAGCAGACTGCCTGTAACTGTTCAACCCTGCAAGCTCTGAGACAAGCTGGCACAAGCTGCACAAGCCTAGTGCCTCCTGCTTGTCTGTGATTCTTCCATGAGCTCCAAGCACACCTCATACTGAAAATGAACTATAATGACTTATTTCTTACATCGGTTAGGCCACGCCAATGCTGTGGGCAGGGGACACTTGGCCACCCAGTCATCCAGTGAGGTGTAGGGACAGAGATGAAGCCTCAGATCCAAAGAAAGGAGATCCCCTAGCTCAGTCTTCTCATCTGGAGTTCCCAAAAGCCCTGCAGGTCTACCTAGAAAGGCATGTACTACAAAGTCCACCTGGGGAGGTCCACCTTGGGAGGTCTACCTCAGGAGGCCCACTCATAGAGGTACATCCAGAGAGATGCCCCTGGGGAAGACCCAGCCCACCTTATTTGCTTTCCACTGTTGTTTCTCCAAGCCCTGGGTTTCAAATCTACCACCTGTCTCTCCCATTTTCCATCAGCCTCCTTTGCCTGTCTCTGATATCATTTTCAGGGTCAGAACAGTAGTTGGCAGAGAACAATAGGAGAAATGGGTCTATGCCACCATATCCAGACCAGAACTTGACCACCTCTTTGTCTGTTTCCACCTGCTCCTATCTGTCTGAGAGCCAGCCCATTATGTAGCAGAGGAAACCTGATATAATCTCACTGGGGAGCCATCTGAGTCAGTAATTACTCAGGCTTTCTTTTGTGTCTTAGCTTTTGCTTATGAAAAGTTAAAATGGCACAGACAGAGGGTGGGTGGCATCATGACTGTACTTGCTCTTCCCCAGTCCCTTCCCAGCTAGACGCCCATCAGGTTTCCCACAGACCCAGGCCTTCAGAGCATTTGATGCAACTTCCCAGATGTCACACCCCTCTTGTATAGCACTGTATTTGTGTGTCTGAGAGTGACCCATCAACCTCCTCTTAGGACAGTTTGGTGTCTATTTGCATGGCTCAAGGGTATTTATGGTTTTTGTAATTTCCAGATTTGGGGGAGTCTTGTAGAACCCCCAACAAGACAGAGGGATGTGACTTCTGGGGAGGCATATCTCTGGAATGTGAAGAGACCACGATCCAGCACAGGGCAACAACGTACCTGTCAAGATGTGCATCAGGGACAGGTCTGAGACTCCAGAGGAAGCCCCAGATTTGGTTGTCACAGGAAAAGGTCAGCCCCTATGTCCACAGTACCCATCCTGTCCTTGCCCAGATCTTTGAGTTCTGTAGCCCCAATGGGGCACAAGAGTCTCTGGGCCCCATCTCTACAGAGATACTACAGCAGACTCCAGAGATGGCCTGGAGAACCTGCTGGACCCCCTCCCTCCTAACCAAAGAGCCATGTGTTTATCCTGCTAGGCTTCCCGGGCAGATCTAGCCTGTGCTACAGTAGCCTCCATACAGAGACTCCAGAGGGGTAGGGCACCCACAGACACCAGTATTCACAAGAATATCAACTTCTGGGCTGCAGAAAACACAATGACCTGAGTTTAATGCCCAGAACTCACATAAAAAAGCAAGGCCTGGTGGCACATGCTTGTAATCCCAGTTCTGGGGAGGTGGAGACAGATGGATCCTGGGTTTGCTGGCTGGCCAGCCTAACCTTCTTGGCAAAGTTCTAGGCCAGTGATAGAACATTTCTCAAAAACAAGGTGGATGGCACCTGAGGAATGACACCTGAAGTTGTCCTCTCACATGCACATGCACACACATATACATGCACACACAAGCTTGAGTGTGTGTGTGCACATATATACACGCAATTACCAATCTCCATTTTAAATGTTGAGAGAGAAAACATTTGGGAAGGACCTCTTTCTCACAGCAAGGTCAGCCCTCAGGACTATGGCTAGGTGTAGAAGTGGATGCATTTCTTTGGCAACAGGGAAACCCAGTACCCACAGTGTCGAAGACCAAGGACAGGTTGCCTGCACAGAGGAGGGAGCTCAAGGTTAGGCTGAGTGTTAACACAGATCCAAACACACTATTCCCATGGAAGGAAGTCAAATTGTGTGAGGGGAATGAGGCCTGAAGGCTGGAAGGCACACAGAGAGGGCCTCATACTTGCTTGGCAAGAGTCACTGGGCACTGCTCTAGAACCCACTGACAAGATCTTTAGCTATGCACATAATGTTCACCCCCTAATTCCTTACAATGACCCTGCAAGTTAAGTCTTGTTACAATCTTCACTTTACAGAAAGGTAACCAAGGTTCCAAGACATTAAGCAACTTGCTGCAGGTCATATTATCAGTAGAGAGCTGGCTCCTAATCCACACTCTTGCCCTTAAGAGCCTACTTGACCTTGTTTTGTTATCATTTTGGTTTGGTTTTATTTTGCTTTGTCTTATTGAGACAGGTTCTCTCTGTAGTCCCAGCTGACCTGGAATTTGCTATGTATACCAGGCTGGCCTCAATCTCACAGGGGTCTGCCTACTTCTGCCTCTCTAGTGCTGGGATTAAAGGTGTGTGACACCATGCTTGGCTCTTGTTTTTTTGAGTCAGGGTCTCATCCAGTCTGGCCTTGAACTTGCTATTGTGGGAAATGTAAAAGAAATGTATGATCTTGTTTATCAGGGCGTTAAATAAGACAAAACTTCACGTAAAAAATTGCAAAGGAGCTACCTGGCAGAAATTCAAATTCCTCCAAGGCCAGCACTTCTTGATATCAAATTATAAACTTCAGGTTGCACGGGGTGCTGAACACTGCATTCTGCTGATCAACTGAGTCACTTTAAGTCAGTCAATGGAGTAAGAATGTAAGGCTGAGCTCTGACCTTTGCTTTAGGAGTAAAAACCTAGTGGCAACCTCACTGGGCATGCTTCCTGATTTAGAGCAGCTGTGTACCTTTCTGCAAAAGGAAAAAATTTTGCCTTGCTGAAATACTTTAGATTCTGTGATCATTTTCTTGAGACTCCAATGCATTGCTAATGTATCCTTGTAGGCAAGGATGACTTGGAATTCCACATTCTCCTGCCTCTACGTCCCTAGTGCTGGAATTACCAGGTCTAGCTCAAAATTGAGCCATAGGAGGAGATATTTTGTTTGTTCTTTGTTCTTTGAGTCAAGTAGCCCAGACTGGTTTCAAACTCACTATGTAGCTGAATATGACCTTGAACTCCTGAGTGCTAGGATTACAGACATGTTGCCACCATGTCCCATTTATGTGGTGCTAGAGGTAGACCCCAGGGATTCATACATGCTAAGGCAGGCACTTGACCAGCTGAGCTATGTTCCCAGTTCAGACTTTGTTTTCATAGTCCAAGACTGTCCCTGGATCCTCCAGCCCAAGTGGGAAGGTGGAAGGAATATGCTACTCAGTATCCAAAGTCAGGGGCCAAGCACCTAGCAGGAGGCCTTTGTGTAGCCCCTTAGGCTCACTCAAGGTAGCCTGCAGGTCTTGTCCTGACCTCACCTCCTCAGCTCACATCCCCATCAGTAAAGAAGGGATAAAGAAGGCACCACTGTGCTGGATAGCTCTAGTGTCAACTTGACACACCTGGGTTGAGGGAGCCTCAACTGGGGAATTGCCTCCATAGGACTGGCCTGTGGCCATGTCTGTGGGACATCTTCTTGGTTGTTGTGTGATGGGGGAGGGCCCAGCCCACAGTGGGTGGTACCATCCCTGGGCAGGTGGGCCTGTGTTGCATAAGAAAGCAAGCTGAGCAGGAGCCAGGGGAGCAAGCCAGTAAGCAGTGTTCCTCCATGGCCTGTGCTCCAGCTCCTGCCTCCAGGTTCCTGCCCTGAGTTCCTACCTTGGGCTCCCTGATGAACTGTGACCTGGGAGATGTAAGACAAATAAACCCTTTCCTCCTCAAGTTGGTAGTGGTCAGAGTGTTTTGTCACAGCAATGGAGAAACAAACTAGGACAGAAACTGGTACCAGAAGTGGGGTACTGCTATGACAGACCTGACCTTGGTGTTTTAAGGAGGAATGTGGAAGCATTTGGAACCTTGGGCTGGAAAAGCCATTGAGCGCTTAGAGTTTGTTGCTGTGGAGCTTGAACAGTTATGCTGAAAGAGTTGTGAACAATGGAGGCCTGGCTTGTGAAGCTTCAAAGGGAAGCAGAGACTATCAGGGCTGCTTGTGTGATATTTTGAATTGAGAATCTGTGGGTTCTGATTGGCTGGGGCTGAAGAATCAGCTATGATTAAGAAGAGACCAGAACCTGAAGTAAAACCTTTGCTTTCCTGGGACAATTGATACTGGTTTAGCTGGGGCTGGAAAATCAGCTGTAAGTAACAAGAGACCAGCATCACTGTGGTGCAATCTTCTGGGAGGTATTTCCTCAGGGTCAGCACATAGAGGGGACCCAAACCTCTGTCTCTAGCTGAAAGCAGGACTTGGTAATGTGTAAAAGTCTCCTGCATGGTTCTTGTTGAAAGCATGAAGGGGTCACAAAGAGCAGGTGAAGCTTGGCACTCTGAGAGACCAGGAAAGGCCATAGGTGAAAGTGCAGCTTCAGTTGCAGTAAAGAGCCTAGGATTGAAGGGGTCATGGAAAGAATCTAAGGCTTTGCACCCCAAGAGGCAAGAAGAGGCCATTGGTGAAGGTGTAGACTCAGTTTCAGTGGAGACCCCAGCTTTTTGGAGATGTCAGGACCGTGGGACGACCACCAAAGACAGCAGTAGGTGTGGAATGGAGCCTGCCTGGGTCTGCGAAACAAGCTGTTTGTGCTGTAGACAGCAGAGTCAGAGAAGTGAATTTGCCAGAACCCTTTGGAGCCCAGAAGATCCTGAGTGAATCCCAGATGTCCAGCCTTGGGCTTCTTTGCTGGACTTTGGTTTTGCTTTGGTGTGCCCAAGTCTTTCCTTTGAAATAAGACAGTATTTGTTTTGGATTTTACAGGAGCCCCCAGTTAAGAGACTTTTAAAAGAGACTGTGGACTTTTAAGTGTTTGGATTTTTTAAGGACTGTGGAGTTTTAAGGTTGTACTGTCTTATGTTGTGATATTAATGTTAACATCATATCTTGGGGATAAGAATCAAAAGGGTTATGGTTTAATAGTGATGTGTTTGTGTGTCAAGTAGACAAGGGGTCAATTGTGCTAGATAGCTTTAGTGTCAACTTGAAATACCTGGATTGAGGGAACCTCAATTGGGGAATTTCCTCCACAGGACTGACCTGTGGCCATGTCTGTGGGGCATCTTCTTGATTGTTGAGTGATGTGGGATGGCCCAGCCCACTGTGGGTGGTGCCACCCCTGGGCAGGTGAGCCTGTGTTGCATAAGAAAGCACGCTGAGCAGGGGCCAGGGAAGCAAGCCAGTAAGCAGCATTCCTCCATGTCCTGTGCTCCAGCTCCTGCCTCCAGGTTCCTGCCCTGAATTCCTACCTTGGGCTCCCTGGTGAAGTGTGACCTGGGAGATGTAAGAAAAATAAACCCTTTCCTCCCCAAGTTGGTAGTGGACAGAGTATTTTGTCACAGCAATGGAGAAACAAACTAGGACAACCACCCACAGAGCAGCTCAGTGCATTACAGGCGATGCTGCCCATGAAGGCAGAACATGGCTGGGTCACCCCTGCCTGGAGGCCAGCTGTGTCATAGGCAGCAAAAGACTCTGAACTGAGTGACTACCCCAGACCCAGCAGGTCTGAGTGCCCATCCCCACTGCTGAAGGGGAGTCAGCCTGTGCCCCGCCTCTCCTTCAGGACCTAGCCTCTTCGTGCCAGCCCCTACTGGGGCTGCTGTTGCTACAAGTTTCCATCACTAGAACAGGCCTTTGACCAAGTGGGTGGCCCAGCATTTCCCACACACACAGCCTTCTGTTCCAGGGTTCTATGGGATGATGCTGGGTCACCTTACATGTCTGATATTCTTCTCTTGAACCCACAGTGGGTTGCTAACCCCTCCTCATCACCTGCTGCTCAGAGCCCCTGGACCAGGCCCATCTTCACCTGAAGTCCCCTCCTTAGGGAAGGACAGTTTATGACATCAAGGGTCAAAAACCAGTAGCAAGAATGTTGGCTGAGAGAGCTCAGTTGGTAAAGTGCTTGCCATCCAAGAATGGAAACCTGAGTTTGATCTCCAGCACCCACATAAAAAGCCAGGCATGGTGGCAACATGCTTATAAATTTAGCACTAGGGAGGTGGAGAAGGATGAATTCCTAGGGCTCTCTGGCCAGCCAGACTAGCCTTATCCAAAAGCCCCAGATCCCAATGGGAGACCCTATCTCAAAAAACACAAGAGATGACTCCTGAGGACCAGCACTAGAAGCTGACTTCCTGCCTTCACACGCATACACATACCCATGTGCACATGTACCCAGGCCATCGTACACACACACACACACACACACACACAAAGAATGTTGCTATTTGGAACAAAAATTAGGTTTGCGGTCAGCCTAGTTCACGGCTACCAATCCTGGAGCTGGGCTCAGGACAAGTGTACCTCTTTCCACAGTGCATCTGGAACAGAAAGGACCCTGCTGGCAGGAGACCCTTTCTGAAACACCAACCCTTTCCACAAAGTACCCCACCATTTTCATCAAGGCCCTCAAGCGCTTTCCCCTAGGCAAGCAGATTTCCTTGGGCTGCATCCCAGCTGACCTTAACCTGTCTGGAAAGGAATCATCAGTGTCCATGGAAACAAACAGTTAAAAAGAACCAGCCAGATAAGGGAGGGGTTATACTATCTTCCAGAAAGTGTAGTGCCCACCACAGGGGAGGCACAGGACTGGGTGTCACCGGTGGGAGAGATGTCTCTCCCAAGCAGGAGACAAAGGAAGTGACCTTGTTACCCAAGGTAAACAAAGACTGATCTAGGGTGCTGAGCACCACCATACCTCAGGTCCTGCGTGGCATAGGGCCAGGATGGAGGCCTCCTTTCTCCACCCAGGATGGCTCCAGGAAGGTGAGGTACCAACAAAACAGCAAGAGTGCGTGGTCCTGCTGGCTTGTCTCAACTTGTAGGGTTTAACCACCAACTATCCCCAGAGGAATAGCCCCATGTATCTTCCCAGGCCACCCAAGTGTCCTCTCTTGTGGCTGTCCCCACCCCAGCTGGGTCAGGGTCTTTCTAAGCAGGGAGAGCCATGCCAGCAATCGAAAAGGCAGACTCTCTGGAGGATGCGCACATTCACCCTCTCCACACTTCCAGAAAGTGGAAACTTTGCTCTGAAGTTTCTCAAGGTCGATCCTGGTGGATGTTCCAAACAAAAAGGACCAGTTCAGGGACCTGGGGAGACAGCTCAGAGGATAAACACTGGTCCTGCAACCATGAGAGGCAGATTTCAGATCTCCATCACCCAGTAAAAGCCAGGTGGGTATGGTGGGGAGGCAAAGGCAGGGGATTCCCAGAGCAAGCTGTTTAGCTACACTAGCCAAATTGGTAAGTTCCAGGTTCATGAAAGACCCCTGTCTCAGTAAATAAAATGGCCACCCATACACACATGTGAACGTGTGAACACACATACACACATGTGAATGTGTACTACTCATACATACACACACAAAATATCAAGACAAAGCATTTTGGATAACAGTATGTCTGTCCAGGCCTCATCAAGCTGGTGGAATTAGTCCCATTCAGCCTGCCACTGTGGGGCCACCAGCCAGTTTCAGAGATATGGAGGGGGTGGGCAGCACTCACAAGGCCAAGGGGAAAGGGAGACTTGGAATTAAGTTTCCACTGGGGGGATGCAGTTTCAATGGTGCCTCGGCCACAGTCCCCTTGACACAAGAGGCCTAGCAGCAGGAAAGCTGAATGACTCCCTGGGGTGGTGGTCCTCAGACTCACAGGCCCTTCAAACTCTCAGGTAGAGGCGGGGTACCAGGAGTCCCTGGGGTGCTGGTGGCCACTTCAGGTCTGAATCTTTCAACTCACAGGGAGGCCAACTATCAGCTACTTCGCATTCCCCTGGGGCCTGGGCAAGCAGGCCTTTGCAGGATAGGGTGAAAGAAACACAGTACTGCAGGGTTCTGGAGCAGAGGCCTACCTGGCCACTGGACAGCTCTGCCACAGGAGGGAAAGGAGTAGGAGAGAAGGCTGTCTGGTGGAGGATGCTGGGACCTCCAAGGCAAGACAACCCCCGTCCCTTTCTGGAAACCAGGCGGCAGAGGCAGAGGGCTCAGGGGCAGGAGGCGGGTGGGAGCTGTGGGGAGTGGGGTTCAGATTCCACGAGAGTGGCTCAGCTCGGCTGCCCTGCTGCCCGCTGTGCCAGGTCTGGATGGAGGCCGACTCCTCTGGCTGCAGACCATCGCAGTGACACCGAGTGCCCTTTAAAAGTTTGTCCCGGAACAAAACCCCTCTCTGCGCCTCGCCTGCGGCCCCAGGGGAGGCTCAGAAGACAACGTGGCTGCCCCCTCCACTCCTTCAGAAATAACAATAGGCAGACCGCCGAGAGAACCAGGGAAGCAAGTGTGGAAAATCCCCCAGTTTTGCAATGTCAACTGCTGGGCGAGGGAGCGAGTAGCGGCGGCTGTGACCCCACGCGGCGGTTCGCGGGACTGCACGCCGGGGAAGGAGGGGCGCCGAGGTTGATCTCCTGGTTCTCAGACTTTGATAACGCGTCGCGGGGGTAGGGTAATGTTAGCTTACTAAAGAGAAAATCTTTATCTTTTCTCCAGCAGAGGCACAGTGGCTGGTTTTCATAGGATCATCACATTCTGCCACTAGCTGTGTTCTTTTCTTTTTCCTCCAGATTAGCTTACAGATACTTACAGTTTAAAAGATTTATGAAGCGTGTCTTCAGGGGACAAATGTACCTGCGGAGTATAAGACCTGAACTCTGAAACACCAAGACTGAGCCCTGCCTCCTGTAAGCTCTTAGGCCCGCTTCTGTTCATGTGCACTCCTAGGGCTATGGGGAGCCTTGGTCACCGGGCAGAGCAAGTACAGAGAGAAAGGAAAGAGCAAGTAGAAGTTTCCTCTGAGTGCCTAGTGGCAGCTGCACCTTCCTGACCTCACTGGTGTCCACTTTCTGCCAGTTTCTCAAGGGGAGGACAAAGGCTCCATCCTGGGAATTGCTCGACGAAGGCTGCCCAGCCACAGCCAACTAGGCTGTAAGTACTTGCAGCTGCCTCACTCCCAAAGCCCACCAAATCATGAACACAACTTAACCTAAGACTGGGACTCAACTGATTTCACTTGGGAGTGTTTTACATTCACTCACTGCTGGGGGTGTGGGTTGGGGGGTGACTATGATGATACGGAAGTGTGCAGTCTGGGCTTAAAGTAACCTTTCCAACAAGAACAAAATTTGAGTAAACAGTCTCTCTAGGGGAGATGCTGGCGATCCACAGGCCAGGCTGCTGTGTCTACTACCACTGCAGTGTGTCACAGGGACAACCACCCACTGGGGACCAACAACAGACTCTTCCTGCAAGTGGCTTCAGTTTCCCCATTGGAATAGTCAAGCACAGGTGGTTTTGTCTTGAACACTCTGAGCCCACAGGCAATAGGGACCACCATAAGGAGCCAAGAGATGACCCTATAGACCCTCGCTGCTTCTACTTCTGGCTTGGGGGGAGCAGAGGTGAATGCAAGGCAGGAAAAGACAGCACTCTGGAAAGCAGCCTACATAGCCAGGGAACAGAGGGAAGAGTTTGGATGGCCCTGGAGCCAGGCTCTCCAAACCTCTGAACCTTGGTTTTCTGTTTTTTAAAATGGGTATTACAGCCTTTGCTTGCAGGCTTGCTGGTGAGATCAGAAATAATGGATCTGCAGTGCCTGGCACTCACGGCTCTCAACAGAATGCAGCCTTAATTAGGATTTGCCACTTGGCAGAACATTAGCATCTGGGTAAAAACACCTGGTGGGTTAGCTTGCAGCAAAGTCCTGTGGGTCTGGGCTGCTGTGTCAAGCAAGTCCCATGCAGGAATACTCCCTGGGTCAGCAGCAAAAACATCAGGCAGCTCTCCCTCTGAACCCTCCTCCCCCAGCAAACTGCTGTGCCCCCATGCCTAGCAAGAATAAATCATTACTGGAACAGCCTGACCAAGCTGTTCTCAGGCCTCCCTGGGCCTGGGACAGTTCCAACACAACTAGTAAAATGGACAGGGGTGTAGGAGCACTAGATCTCACCAAGAATAGCCCCTCCCCAGACTCTAGGTGGTTATGTAGTGTGTTCAGGGTCCTGTCCCCAGCTGAGCAAAGTGGATACTTCTTCAATCCCTCTGCAAAACTGCACATTCGTGTGTGTGTGTGTGTGTGTGTGTGTGGTGTGGAGGCATGAGGACAACCTTAGGTGCCACCTTCCTTGCTTTTCTGAGGCAGAGTTTCTCTTTGGCCTGCAAGTTATCTGGATTTGGGGGTTTTGGTATTTTTTCTGTTCTCTTGGTTTACTTCTGGGAAGGCCTCCTGGTTTGATCTTATTTTCAACAGCCTTTTTTGATGTGCAGTAAACACTCTAAACCCCTAGTGCCATTCCCTCTCCACCTCCATCCCTCCCTCCCTCCCTCCAGCTTGAGGCAGAGGCAATGCATTCAGTCTTTAGCAGAACAGACCAGGCCATCACCCAGCAGGATTTGATGTGGGCACCTGAGCCCAGGCCTGGCAGCAGGTCTGCCTCCCAGAGGCCTAACTGTCCTGTTGTGTGGGATTCTGGACAGGTCATTTACTTCCCACCCCAGCTGCTCCTGTACAGGCCTCCAAGCCTGAGTACAGGTAAGGACTCAGTACTGAGTACAGTCTTGGGTGACTGGTTTCTCCAGGTGTTGCAGGCTGGGTCATGGAGATCCTAACTTGTGCCAGGGCCTGGGGAGTGGGGCAGACAGCTCAGGCTGCCATCCACTGTGAAGATAATAATTAAGTTTGCAGACCCTCCCATCAATTCACAAAATCAATGAGTCTCAACTTTATGAAAACACAGTTTTTAAATGTTGGTCTAACTGTTATAACTTTCATTGGTGTAGGTAAAGGGTCAAACACCGTCGAAAGGGACCACATACAGCTGGTCCACAGGCCTCTGCAGACATTTTGGCTCATTTATTGAGGCGCTCGATGACACTGTCCCAAAGACACCAGAGGAAT
This sequence comes from Nannospalax galili, assembly GCF_000622305.1. Classification (NCBI taxonomy): domain Eukaryota; kingdom Metazoa; phylum Chordata; class Mammalia; order Rodentia; family Spalacidae; genus Nannospalax; species Nannospalax galili. Next base: position 1,577,050 of record NW_008335195.1, read on the forward strand.
GGAGCACATGTGGGGGTGGAGGTGGGGGTTCACTTAGGACCCCAGTCCACACCCTCAACCTCCCTTTCCCTATCCTTGCTGGTAGCCCCAAACGGCATGATTCCTGGCCCTCTCAAATTTAGAAATTCAGAGTGCAAGGTCAAAGCCTCTGGATTCCAGTAGCACAGGTGAAAACCAGCCGCCCTGACCAGGGAAGGCGAGAGGCCTAGGCCCTTTAAAAAGGCGCCGGCTGCTGAACACCCAAGGCCCTAAAGAGTCAGCCATGCCTGGGCTCCGGGCCCAGGCACCACCCACGAGTCTGCAAGCTGGAACCAATTCCCTGTCCGCAGCAGCCAGCATTGCCACCGCCTGAGACACACGACCAGGTGCCCAGCCCGTGTCTGTGTCCCCCCCCATCCCCCGCCTCCCGGGAGCTCAAGAGGCGGAGCGGAGGATCCGAGCGCGCGGCGACAGCAAGAGGCGCCGAGGGGGCGGGCCGGAGGCGGGCCGGGGCGGGGCGGCGGCGGACTGCGGAGACGCGGCGGCGCACGGGGCGGTGCAGAGCGTTCTCGGCGCGGAGCACAGCGGCCGGGTGCTGGGGTGCGCGGGGCGCAGGGCGCTGAGCCCGGGCCGAGCCGTTCCGGAGCGGAGCAGAGCATCAGCGTGGGGAGCGGGACGGCAGCAGCTATGGTGCAACGGAGGCCCGGGGCCCGCGCCGCTGCGCGCAGTGTGAACGCCGAGTAGCCGGGCCGGGCCGGAGCGCAGGCGGCGGCGGTGGCGGCGGAGCAGCTGTGCGCCCCC
>NW_008335195.1:1578016-1616800 GCF_000622305.1 Nannospalax galili
CCATGGTTGAGCGCGCCAGCAAGTTCGTGCTGGTGGTAGCGGGCTCGGCGTGCTTCATGCTCATCCTGTATCAGTACGCGGGCCCCGGGCTGAGCCTGGGCGCGCCCGGGGGCCGCGCGCCGCCCGACGATCTGGATCTCTTCCCCACGCCGGACCCGCACTACGAGAAGAAGTACTACTTCCCAGTGCGCGAGCTGGAGCGCTCTCTGCGCTTTGACATGAAGGGCGACGACGTGATCGTCTTCCTGCACATCCAGAAGACCGGCGGCACCACCTTTGGCCGCCACCTCGTGCAGAACGTGCGCCTCGAGGTGCCCTGCGACTGTCGGCCAGGCCAGAAGAAGTGCACCTGCTACCGTCCGAACCGCCGCGAGACCTGGCTCTTCTCTCGCTTCTCCACGGGCTGGAGCTGCGGGCTGCACGCTGACTGGACCGAACTCACCAACTGCGTGCCGGGGGTGCTGGACCGCCGCGACCCAGCCGCGCTGCGCACGCCCAGGTGAGCGCCTGCTTTGGGCGGGAGTGATGGGAGTTGGCGGGGAGCGACGGGTCACGGCTCCACCCGGCAGTCAGGCTAGCTATGCCCTCCTTGCTCTCTTGGGGCCCCTTCCGATTTGCCTGCGCACAAGACCCCCGTCTCATCTGCTTCTGCAGCTGCCACCCCTGACCTCTGACCTATCCTTTCACCCTCTCTTCTGCGCCTTCTCACCACCGGCCTGACTGCGTAGTCCCGGGACTTCCTCCTGGGTCATCGCCCGCTGCCCTCTGGCCGCCGCACCCGCGGTGCACGGCTGGCTAGCCTGAGAGATAACCCTCGAGTTCTAAAGGTTCAACCTGGGTCTAGGGGCGGAAAAGCAGGTGTATGTGTGTGTATGTGTAACCGTGCCTGTCTAGAACCAAAAGTGGAGCGAGAAAAAGCAAGAGAAATGAGGTCCCGCTCCCCCCAACCCCAACTGCGAGGTCTCCAGCCTCCTGGGCCTGCCAGCCTGCCGTCCAGGGAATGGGGAGGAGCTGCCAGGAAAGGGGTGGGCTCTGCCTGCCGGTGTGTGCAGGTAGAACAAAGGCCTGTGTGACCCGGGTTGGGGGTGGGGAGAAGACTGCACTGGCCTCCCCAGGCATGAATGGGAAACAAAAGCTCTGGTTGAGAGCTACCTTTCCGAGGAACCACCAAGCCAAGTTAGGGTTGGCTGTTCTGGTCAGGGGTACTTGTGCAGCCTGACACCTTCCACCGGAGCCGTTCGTTCTCCCCCTTGTCTGTTGGGCGGGGCGTTGGTGGTGAGGGGGATTAGGGCAGCTCAGGAAGTACTGAGTAAGAGGAGGCTCTCCTGTCTGGGGTTCCAACATTTGAAGTTGAGATTGTTTTCCTGCTGTTCCTGTTGGTGCCCATCATCCTTTGGGGATGCCCCAGGTGGCTACTTCTCCTGGATGTCTGCTGGGAAGCGGCCAGGAGTAAGGGATTTCGTGCCTGCCTTTGTTTCTCTTCCCTATTCGATTTAGGACTAAATTTACAGATGAGCTTGAGGACGGGTATAGGCAAGTCTTGGCTGATGTAGGTATTTTCTTTGGTATTCTTGGGCCAGGAAGGGTCCAGCTTTCTGGTAGGGTTGGGGGAGGGCTCTCCAGGGTCCAGCTTGCCCGGAGTTGTTGTGGACCACAGCACTGTTTCATCACACAGTCTCTAGTCTTTTCCTGGGGCCTTTTTTAGACTGTCAGAACTCTAGGATACTTTTTTTTAGTGGGTTCGGTGAGTATGCGTGCGCACACATATCCCCAGCAGCTTTCAGCCTTCAGAGGTGTTCCAGGACCCTAAATGTGGATATAGAGCTTCCTTCCCAGGCCTTCAAACTGCTTCCTGTCCATCACTAGCTCTGTCACACACACGCACATGCACATACGTAATGGTCCTCTGGTCCAGACATACTACACTTAGATGGAGCTAGGTCTGGACTTGGCAGCTGTCCAGTCTTCTACTAATCAGGGCTGTGGGCACCCAGTGTTGGGCACTGACAGATGCCAGCAGGCCCAGGGGAGTCCTCCCTGCCTGCGGGAGGTGGGGGTTGGGGCAGTGGGCACCCTCTGTGTAGGTGGCCCCAGGTAAAGTCTGCATGCTGCTCTTGGAGCTCCAAAGAGGCCAGGCCATGGGGTGAGTCTTCCCAGCCGGGACGACCTTGGCCACAGATTGTAGCTAGAGTCTTCTTACAACCCTGTGAATTCCCAGAGCACAGAGCCCCAGGTGGCCTCACAGCCAGGAGTGGGAGGTGCATGGGAGGCAGATGGGCCCCAGGTGCTGCATGCAGGCCTCTGCTGCCTGGAAGTATGCATTGAGCAAGGATGGAAAATGCTGTGCATGTCAACTGCATGCTTCTTGCAGTGGACTGCCGATCCCTCAGCCAGGATGGTGCTGACTCAGCATCAGTGGACTGGGTTGGGGAGGGGCTTCCAGAGCCCTTCCAAGATCTCAGTTTTACCATCTAGTATGTGATACCACCATGTGCTTCTGTGACATTCTTCACCTCTCCCCTTTTGTTTCTGTTCTAGGCACAAGGGTAGATGGCTTTTTTTTTTTTTTTTTTTTTTTTTTTTTTTTGGTCTTTTTGAGCCAGAGTCTTTCCTGTAACCCCAGCTGTCTGGGACTCACTATGTAGACCAGGCTGGCCTTGAACTCAGATCTGCCTGCCTCTGCCTCCCAAGTGCTGGGACACCCCATGTTGTTGTTGTATCATCTTCCACCCCCCCCTTTTTTTTTTTTTTTCAGGCCAAGGGGAGGACTGTTTTTTTTTTTTTTTTTTTTTTTTTTGTCAAACTAACCCAGGAGACTCTGCATTGACCTCCTAGCTGCACCTGGGTTCCCCTGGTGCACTCTCACCCTGACACTCTCAGGGTGTCTGGTGTTGAGTGATGCCCAGTGTCATCCTTGCAGGCCTGCCCCTCTCCAGCCCCTTTGTGAACTGTGAGGGGTGGGTCTTACTTTCCTCTTCTCTGTGCCCTCAGGGCTGTGGCAGGGCTTGCACACCCGACTGCCTGCCCCAAGGCACACTTTTGGAATCCTTCCACTGAATCCCCCAGCCTCTGGTGCCAACGTCCACAATATGGGGAAAGGGTAGAAGTGAGCTGAGCTGTAGGGACATGGACTCTGTCCTGTTCCCAGCCTTCCCATAGCAGAACACACCTGCCTGTGGCTATATTAAGCTGAATACACAAATGGAGATGGTCAGGTTTTCCTCACCTTCCTCAGTTTGGAGTTTCCAGCTACTCTTAGTGTTTCCTGCCTTGCTAGAGGAGCAGGTTTGTGAGCAAAACATTGGAGTCTCTGTGGTCTGTCTGCTTTAGGGGCCTATGGTATGAGTCTAAGGGCTTATAAGACCAACTTGGAAAGATGGAAGGGTTGCTGGCTAGCCTTGGACAAATGTAGCTGCTGGGGATGGCACCCGGGCCAGAGAGTCCTTTCTGGTGGACACAGCATGCCCCTGGAACACAGTGAAGCCCACAGTTATTGATCACTGTGAGCTTAATCCAGTGTTCCTGGGTGGAGGGTGTGGGGAGGTTTGGCTGCCATTCTGACTGGGGTAATACCAGTAGTCCAGATCTAGTAGCATCCAGTAAGGAAGGAAGAGGAGGAGCCTGGCATTGTAAGGGACCTTGAGGTTTTCTCTCACTCTTTTGTTGTAATAGTTTTGTGGTAGCTGAGCTAGAAGACAGCCCAAGGGAGAGAAGAGAAGTCCTTGGGCTCCGCACCCATAGTTTCAGTCCGAGAACCAGGTTGTTGTGAAAAGCTTACTCTGTGTAGCAGCTGCCATCGGGTGTCCATTCTTGGCTATTGCATGTTGAGCCCTACAGGTTTTCTCTTCCTTTACTCCTGTGAGGAATGAGTGTTGAGTACATACCCTATGTGCAAATATTTCACATAGCTCTGATTTCCCTTGGAAGTTCCTTCAAGTGGACGATCTGCACTGAATGAATGTTTTGCAGCTCCAGAGAGCAGCAGGTTTAATTGACTTTTCAGGAGGTCTTCGCTTCATGCATTCCAACCTGTGTATTAGAGCATCTTTCCCAGTCACAACCTGAGTAGGGTCACAGTTGTGGGTTTTAAAAAGGTTTTCTTGGTCTGAGAATGTATGTGGATGATAGAGTGCTTACCTAGCATTCAGGAGGTCCTGGGTTCAATCTCCAGACTGTATAAAACCAGGCATGGGGGCACAGTCTATAATCCCAGCACTCCAGGAGGTAGAGACCAGAGGATCAGAAGGTCAGGTTTATCCTGGCTTTATACTGAGCTGCAGCCCAATATATGCAAGACTGTCCCTAAAACAAACAAAAATAACAAAAAGGTTTTTTTTAAATTTTTCTTTAAAGGTTAAATCTGAACCTGGGAGCCATTCTTTTAAAAAATGCTTTTATTACATTTTTCTTATTTTGTGTGTATGTGTGTGTTTGCATGTGTGTGTGTACATGCGTGTACACGAGCAGGTACATGTGTGCCACAGTATGCATGTGGAAATTAAAGGACAACTTGCAGGAATAAGTTCTGTCCTCCTACCACGTGGGTCTTGGGGATTGAACTCAGCTTCTCAGTCTTGGCAACAGGTACTTTTACCCACTAAGCCATCTCACTGGCCCCAAAAAGTTATTTTTTAATTAGCAAAAAGTACCTATCTTGGGTTTTTTAGTGCAAAGCCCTGTCCCACCCATATGCTTATAGGGGACTGAGTGTGGCTGTGTCCTTGGCACCCCAGTTGCCTCCCCACCTGTTGGGGGATGTCTGCAGCTCCCAGGGATCAGACAGCAGACAGAGAGGCTGATAGAGCAGAATTTGTTGTCTCGGGTAATCTCAGCTGGCCCCTGCTGTGACTTAGGTCCTTTGTTCAGGAAGCTCCATCCCCAGTGTGGTGATATTGTGCTTTTGAGCCTTTAAGATGTAATTTGGTCATTTGAGGACATCTCCCTGAAAGGGATTGATGTAGCTCACTCAGGGGTGGGTAGACCCTAGTTAGTTTTTGAGAGGATTTTTAATAAGTATGAACACCTATCCAGCACCATGAGGCCCTCACTATATGCGAACTGCTGCTGGCACCATGCCTTGAACCTCCCAGAACTGTTAGAAACCATTTTCAATTTGCAAAGCACCCAGCCTCAGGGATTCCATTATGATGGTAGAAACAATCTGAGACAGTCTTCAACACCCCCATAAAGCAGGTATATGAATATTGACCCATTTTTCCACTAAAGGAAGTCATGATCTGGAAAGCTTGTAGAATACCTAAACCTGGAGGGCCAGGGGCCAGGATTTGATTATCTGTCCATCCTGAAGCTCTGTGCCTCTACCAGCCCCTAGCTGGCTCCTGCCTCACAGCAGGGAGGATTGTCCCTGGGTGACAAGGGCAACCACAGGATTCAGACCATGCAGGCCTCCCAGACCTGGATAGAAATGAACAGTTTTACATGAACTTGCATCATCAGGTTTACTGGAAAACAGCTTGACATTCTTTACCCCACAGCTGCAGGGCAGGAATCAGACCACATTCTCTTGGCTCTGGAAAGGGAACACTGGCAAGGTCAACCGACAGTCATCAAGAGACCATCCATGGTGCCTCAGGGCAGCTTCTAGCACCTGCCAGCCTCCCTTATTTGGCTGGGCAGTTATCCAGAAGTCCTCAGTCCCAGAGATGCCAACTCTACTGCCTAGCCTGGGAAGGCTTGGCCAGGCAAGAGGCCACTCCTCAGAAGCTATGCTTACCACTGTGTGTCGGACTCTGCTCTGCAATCAGAACAGTCTGGGGTCCGGCTTGGGCTGCTCCCTGCCTAGACCGACAAACAGAAACAAAGCCTTGTTTTCTGTTTTCTCTTGCTCTTACGGAGTGGTAGGAGGCCAGAGTCCAATAGGGGCCGGTAAGTTCTACTTAGTCCAGCAAGGCAAAGTAAGGGAAGGAGGTGCCATGGCCACCCAGCCGCAAGGAAGTCAGCAGGGAAGATGATAGAGCAGGAGCTGGGAGTGGCAGGTATCTTGATCCAGCCAAGTCCAATCCTGGCTTTGCCTCTCACATGCTCTGCAATGTCTGTGCCCAGGTTCCCCATATGTAAACAGGCATCTTGACTGAGCCTGCCACAGAGGTAGGGACCAGGACCTACACACACAGCTCTACCAGGGGCTCATTTCCACAGGAGGCTATAATGAGTACTACCACTTCTGGGGACACAAACGGTGCCCGCCTTCTGCCTCTGTACCATGGATTGGATGGGTCTAGGTCCAGCAACTGAAGCCAAGGTAGGAAAGAGCCTGACATCTTCCAACTGCCAACTCTTAATTTTGTGTATTCCCAGTTGTCCTTGAACTCCCATATGTAATGGAGGATGAGCTTGAATTGATCCTCCTGCCTCTTCCTCTGTTAAGATTACAGGCATGTATCACATGCCTGGTTTATTTGATGCTGAGAGTTGAATTCAGGGCTCTGCATAGAACTGGACAAGCATAAGCACTTTGCCAGCAGAATCACATCCCCAGCCCAGATGGAGAGACGGGGCATGTCTGGCCTGACGTTCATGGACTGACCCTTCCCTGCTCCCTTGAGACCTAGAGGAACTGAAGGTCAAGGGCAGTAAAGAGTGAGCATGCTGTAGGGGAAGGCCTTACTCCTTGGAATGTGGCTGTGGGCTAAGAGCAGACTGTAATCTCCCTACAGAAATCAGCAGAGCTGCAGCAGGAAGTCTGGGGGTATGTGCGCCTCTGTCCCCATTGCAGGCCCAGGTTAGACCTCCCCATACCTGCCCCACCCTACTGGCCAGTTCATGGTTCTCCTATCTTACTATGTTTCCTTTTATACCTTCACCTCAGAGCTATGTCTCCCTAAAACCGTACACCATGTTCTTTCACTGTTCTAAACTTTCTAGAACCTGCATCAGACTTGTACTTAGTCTACAACCTGCTGTCTATACCCAGCCAGTCTCAGAGATGCATCCTTCTCAGTCCATGACATGCATATTCAATCATTCCACCACCCAGTTCAGCCTCATGGCTGTCTAGACACAGCTCCTATTCTCTTGGCTTTGTTCTACGAGCAGCCTACAGGGAGCTTCATGCTGCACATGTTCATGGCCCCGCATGCGCCTTCCAGTAAGACAGAGGATAGTCCATTCCACCCTCAAAGCAGCCCTTCCAACCCCCAGCCCTTACTCTATGTGAGCCCTGCAGACTCAGGCATGTTGTCATTTGCTTGTGGCCTTGGTGCTGTCTGGTGTTCTCCCTTTGAGTTAAACACTGAGGTGCCTGCCCTCTGCCTTTACCCACTCGTGTCTTTGGCCTTGGTTTTCTCCTGTGGGGTTGTTTATCCCTGTTTTTGGTAGGGTCAGTCCTCTGTGCAATCATTTCCTAGGTGATCTGCCCAGCATATGTCACCTCCTATACGCCTATCGACTCCATATGTGGGTCTCTCCGCCTGTGCTCACATGGGGCTCCTGTACTAAGTAGTGGCCATGCCAGCCCAAACACTCTCTGTCCCGGATCTGGAACCATGTACACATGTGGGGGAGGGGTGTAGCTGCTGACCTATGAACTCCTCTGGGACATGGCTGGTAGAGAGGGCCTCAGCCATAGGCCTACATGGCTGAGGGGATAGACAGATAGATGGCTGGCTGACCACTGTCTTCCCTGCAATGTGCATACCTCAAGGCCTTCCTCAGAGGTGTCTAACAGTCTCTTGCCACAGGCTTATTTATTAGGATCCCTGTGAGATTTGAGTTGAAGGACCTTAAACCAAAACCAGAGCCTGGAGCCTGCTGCTTGAAAAACAGAATCTATCCCCGTGGATAGGGGAGTAGGCCTAAAAGGCTCCCAACCCATGTTATCACCAGCCTAGCCAAGGCCTCGGATACTGCTTGTCTTTGTCTCTACCTAGTCCCTGGCCCTGCTTTTCCTCACCATTTCCCATCAGCACCATCTGCTGCAGCCATACCCAGGGCTACCCTCTGTGTGATGCTGCTGTGTGGACAAAGCTCCCAGACTGTCCTCCTAGGAGAAGAGCTTGTCATGAAATGTCCTCCTATCCTAGCCAGCGGCCAGCTCCTTTTGCCCCACCCCAGCAGCTTGGGGCACCAGCCTGACAGACTGCGCACTGCGCTCCCCCCTGACCCTAATCCAGCTGAGAATTAGGATGTTCTTACTACTGCTCCAGGCCTTGCAAAACACCAGAAACAAATGTGGACACTCACTCTGCTAGCCTGTGGGTGGGAGGGCATGCATCTCTGAGTTAGCTCTGAAACTCCTATGTAAATATTTACCTCTCTGGAGCTTTCATGTCCTTGGGAAATAGAGACTGGCGGCATTGAGTTTTGGTGTTTGCATCACCATGGTAAGAAGAGGCATAAATGTCCTTTCAAGCAGGGAAATTGGAAGTTTGGGGTACAGTATGAGCCTTCCTGAAACCCGGTCCTCAGGGAAAGCTTTGTCACAAGCACAACCAAATCCTCCCATAGGAAGGGGGAGGGTTGTGAGGCAGTGCCAAAGAGTAGAAGCGCAGGAGAACCAAGGCAGATGGATCTGGCCGAAGCACATGATGGCTGTGACCCACTGTCACCCTCAGGACTCACTGCCAGGCCATCTTCATTCAAGTCTCACCATTAGGGGCCCCATTCTGCAGTAAGTAAACTGAGGGCCAGAGAACCTAAATAGCTGCTACTAAGGTAACCATGGGAGAGCCACAAACCTGTGGCCCCAGAGTCCTCCCTAACTCCTCCCCAGTGACAGGCAACAAGGTGACCTCTCCATTAGGGGAGCCAGGAATCTGGCTCATGCCAGGATCTTGGGCCTGCCATGCTGCCTGCCTGTGGTGGGGTGAATGTGTGTGACTGGTCATGGTGGGCTTGCTAGAGGACTGGGATAATGTGGGAGGAGGTCCCTGAGTGACAAGTAGGTCTTCCCAGAGTCCAGCTGAGTGGATAGTTGCCCTAGTTTGTTGGGTGTGACACAGCAGCTCCCCAGGGGTCAAATGTGGATGGATGGGGAAGGCAGAGCAGATGATCTCTCTGGTGTCTAGGATCTTTTTAAAATATAATTTCTATATTTGTTGTGTATGTGTGGGGTGTGCGTATGTGTGTATGTGTGTGTATACACATGTGGAGGACAAAGGACAGTTTGCAAGCGTTCCACCATATGTGTTCTGGGCATCAGGCTTGGTGGCAGATTCCTTTACCTGCTGAGCCATTTGCTAGCCTGACTCTAGAGATTTCTATTAGAAGAAGGTGGTCCACCTAGGCAGAAGGCCAGGAGAGAACTGGTTGTAAGGAGAGTGAGTTGCAGCCTTGCACTGTGAACAGAGGCCTCAGAGCAAACCTCCTCTCCGCCTGGGGGGACTCAGACTTCCTCTGCCTCATCTGTTCCTGTGATAGGCAGGCAGGTCTGGGTGGTTTTGCTCACACAAGTCCAGGCAAGGCTGCTTTCCCACCCACCTCCTGAACTCCCAGGTTCATGGCCTCCTCCAGCTTTGTAGCTACCAGGAAGCTGAGTCCTGTATGGACAGGTCTGTGCCTTTGCTTTCCTGGAAGCTGTGCTGGCAACATACCCAGTGGAAAATTTAGCTTCTGGAAGGGGCACTCTGCTTTCAGCCACATGGGTAGAAGGTAAGAATGAGACTGGCATTGGATCGTTTGAGGCAAGAGCACATCTCCTCACACTCCGAGTTCTCAGGCATCTGACTTGGAAGAGGACACAGGTGGCGTCAAGCCAAGCCATGGGCATGGAATACATAGGAGGCCAGCAGACCATGGAGAATTCCGGAGGGGACAGGTGTGTGCCCAAGAAGTCTGGAGTATTATATAAAGTAAGGTCTGTAGAGGAACAGGACTGATAGGAGATAGGTAGGTAGGTAGGTAGAGTAACAGGTAATTACTAGAATGGCTGAATAGTCCAACAATAGACTGCTGCATGCTGGAGAGGCTGAGAACCCAATAGCCCAGTAGTTTCTTAGTCTACCAGATTGGATGCCTCAGCAGTCCTAATCTGGTTCTGAAGGCCTAGAAAATTCCTAGAGAGACCCTGTCCTCAGTCCACATTGGAACCCAAAAAGCTGGGTACTTATGGCAGCAGAGACTGGCAGCTGTGGCAGGAATATATGCACCTGTCAGAAAGAAGTAAAGTCAGAGCCAGACATAGTGGCATCGTTTAGTCCCAACACTTGAGAGGCAGAGGCAGGCTGATCTCTGTGAGATCACAGCCAACCTGGTCTACATGGCTGTACAGAGACCCTGAGGGGGGCGGGGAGAGGGGAGGGAAGAAGAGGAGAAAAGGAGGAAGAGGAGGTGGGGAAGACTGGCTCTCAAAAAAAAAGGTAAAAGAAGGAAGGAAAAAGAAGTCAAGTTGTCAGTCCAGGTGTGGTGATACCTGCCTTTAATCCCAGCATTCAGGAAGCAGAGGCAGGCAGATCTCTGTAACTTTGAAGTCACCCAGGGCTGAATAGTGAGATGTTATTGAGACCCTGCCCCAACAAAAAGAAAAAGGAAAAGAAGTGAATTCAGACAGGCAAGCAGCCATGTTTTTCCCTCAGACATCGCTACACCTGAGCCACCACTGGATGGTACCACTCACTCTGGGGTAGAGTCTTCGCCCCTCAGTTCCTGGAAATCCCCTCACAGACCTGCCCACAGATGTGTCTCTGTTGATTTCAGATGCAACCAAGTTGACAAATCAAGATTAACCATCACAAATGTGTTTTTTCTGGCTTGGTGTGCAGCACTGCTTTGTGGGTTCCTCACTTTACCCACAGATGCTCAGAAGATCCAAGGAGTGGGAGCCATCTAGCCAAAGCCATGGATCCCCACCCACCCTGCAGCATGCCCCAACACTCAGCACTTTTCACATGGCCCCCATCTGCAAGAATGACTCGCACCTGGCAGGTGCTCCCAGGCCAGAAACCATATGCTTGAAGATTTGGACCTTACCTGTCTAAACAAGCAGACCCTTCAGGCCCTGTCACCCAGCTTCAATTCTGCTACCACTAGTCATTATACCACCTGGCCTGTACCCCATGCCCTTTGCTGGTCAAGATGGAGCCAGGGATGATGTTTGCTTATAACAGTCTCAGGCAGTAGATAGAAGGGGTGATTGCTGGTAGCTGGGCTCCTGTGACAGTGATCCCATTCCTGTGATATATCAGAGGAGCTTTGCCAGATCTTTGGGAAAGGTTACCATGGGGGTGGGGGGGGGTAGCCTGCAGGATGGGGTCCTTGGTCACAGAAGAGGGAGCAAGTGGCTATCCCTTGATGAGATGCTGGGCTGTTTTAGTGTGGAGTCCTCTACCTGACTGCCACCTGTGTGCAGCTGCTGCCATGGCTGTACTGTAAGGGCTCAGCAGAGACATAACCATCCTTGTCATAGTCCTCTGTGGGGAGGACACCAAGCCTGTGGTGGGAGTTTAGTTTTACTACTTGCCCCTCATGCGACAAAACACCTACCTGCACTTGGAACAGTAGTGGGCTCTACCCTGAATGCCTTATGGCCCTCTTCTCTTCAGTCCTGGCTGAATTTAGTTCCCAGCACAAGAGAAGATGAAGCTCTTAAAAGATTGGGCATGCTTTGGAAGATGGGCATGGCTGTCGGTGTCACTAAAGTTCTCCAGAAAAATAGAACTCAGGATATAGGTAGGTAGGCTGATGAGAGGGGACTTGTGGGAAATAGCTCATGTGACTATGGAGGCTGCAGTATTTCAAGATATGCTCTGTGAAAGCTGGAGATCCAGAGAAACTAGTAGCGTGACTCAAAGGCTTATGAAGCCTCTGAACCAGACAGACTAATAGCCTGAAGTGCTGACATCCAAGGGCAGAAGGAGGGTTTCCCAGCTGCTGAAGCAAGTGCACCCACCCTTGCACTACCATTTCCTTCTGTGCAGACCTAGCTGTTCACATGGTGCCTGCCCACCCCGGGGGAGAGAGTCTTCCTTCCTCAGCCCCCTGGTTCCAATGCCATTCTCCCTTCAGATCCCTCGGAGACATAGCCGGGCATATTTTTTCTAGCCTTCTGGGTATCCTTACTATAGGCAGGTGACACCTAAAGTTAGCCATCCTAATGCCCTTTGACCAGGACCAAAGCCAGACACAGTGGCCAGCACCCAAGCTGGTTGTCCAGGATGGCCATTTATTTTCAGGTACCCATTTGATATCCCTGAGGGGCAAGCTGGGCATCGCAGAGCAGTAGGAAGTTGATGGTATAGTTAGCAAGTAGCATATGTGCCCCAACAAGACTAGATGAGTGGCCCTTGCTGTGTATGCCCAAGCATCCAGGCCCCACTGGGAGAGAGGTACCATTGGTGTTTAAGTGAGGTGGCCATAGGAAGCAGAGTACCTCAAGGGCCTGGCCCAACAGGGCCTACCCTGCCTTGAGCAGTGTGTGGGGGAGGGAGGCTTGTATGCTGGTGTCCCCTGTGAGTCACATTCCCCCTTCCAGGCTGTTCCCCCTTCCAGGCTGCGTGCTGCCTCTTAAGTATCCCCTTCCTCTTAAGTATCCCCTTCGGCTTTTGACTACTTTGGTCATGGATTTTGCCACTTGCAGAACAGGCTGGGTGAGATTAGGCCAGGTGTTAACACACAGAGTAAGTCAAGAGGGCACACCACAGATGTCTCCAGACCTATTTAGGTTGCCTTGTGGCTCCCCTGTGCTCTGCTAATGGGATTAAGTACTGTTAGGTGTTGGGAAGTTTGTCCTGCTCACTCTCTGCAGCTGGGACAGCTAAACACAAAACAGTGACTCACTGCAAGGTAGTCTATGGGCACAGGAGGCAGGACAAGTGGGGTGGAAAGGCTGAGGTGGTGACAGGATGTATGCCAAGAGCCCCATCTTGGTCGCCAGGCACCCCTGCAGTGCCCTTCTTGAACCAGAGAGGGACTTCCACCTGCCCCTAGGGAACTGCCACACACTCCTAGGAGCCACAGACAGACATGGAAGGGGGGTGCTGTATATGTGGGGTTCTCAGCTCAAGGCCTAGTGAGAAAGTAAGCATGCATTTGCCTTGGCTGAACAGACCTAACCCTGCCTACCTGCAGCAGCACATTCACTGCACTAGATTCATGTCTGTGACCTTAGGGTCCTGCGCTAGCCAGTGAGACCCTTGGGGGAAGAGTGGCAGTGTGGGACACAAGCTTGGCTGGAGGCCCAGTGCTCAAGGTCTGCTCTACAACCATACAGTATGCAACAATGGCCACTTCTGTTTGCAGGTGTCCTGAGTGCAGACTGGCTTCATGGCTCAGGCAAAAGGGTCTTCTGATGGGGTGCTTGCCTTTATTCCTTCAGAACCAGCCAAGACCATGTGCTGTTCAGACCAAGTGGTACAGGTCACTCACTCCCTCGCTCCTCGCTCCATTGGGTCATTGGAGAAATGGGCCTGTCAAGCTCTGAGGACACAGCTATGGTTGCCGGGGATCTATTGAAGACTGAGCTATGGCAGGTCAGCCACAGGTCTCACCTGCACACTTGTGCCCAAGGGTAAGAGGTTGGGAGGCTCTAGCAGCTAGCAGAGGCTGCTCAGAGTGCCTACTCACATACCCTCACCAGCACACCCTCACGTGTGTGCTTACTCATACACTCACCCACAGTAGCTCGTGCTTCGCAGCCAGCAGTGACTCAAACATTCTAGAACAAGGATCACATTTCTCCTTACAAGCACTTGACACTCAGACGTTTCCTCCTGCTTTGAATTCCTTTCCACCAGTGCCTGCTAAGGACCAAGCAGTTTTCTACTTGGTGGCTCCTGCGTCCTGGCATTTCAAGGGTGACATATCACTGTAAAGACAGCAAGGACTGGCTGGAGCCTCATAGTCTAGGGTCAGGTCCCCTGTCCATGCAGGTGATCATTGCTAGTCAGTACAGAAAGCCTGCTCTCCAGATGGTGTAAGCTAGAGGCTCCCTTTCTTCTCTTGTGCACTCCCAGAAAGGGAGGATGACAGACTTTGTTTCCTTGGAAGGTGAAATGTGTATGTGCTGAGGCGCCTAACTTCCCTGTGCCTCCTTCCTAACCTCTGACAACAATGACTTGACTCTGTTCTAGCAGTTTGCCTACTCTGGGTACCTCATAGAAGTAGAAACATATAGCATTTGTCTTTTGATGACTAGCTTAGCATAATGCCTTCAAGGCTTATCCAGGTTATAAACATGTTTTAAAAAATTCTTTAAAAATTTTTTCATACTGTGTATATGCAATTTCTCACATGTATGGGTGTGCAGATGTGCATGCTTATGTGCATATGAGCCAGAGGTTAACATCAGGTTCCTTACAAGATTCTCCCTCTATTTCCTGAGGAAGGGCTTCTCACTGAACCTAGAGCCCACTGATTGATTAGCTGACCAAGCCAGCTTATCCCAGGGACCCCCATCTCTGCCTCCTGAGACCAGGATTACACACACTGCTGCTCCTATCCAGCTTCGTATGTGGGTTCTATGGATCTGAACTCCAGTCCTGGTGCTTGCATGGCAAGCACTTTATCCTCTGAGCTGTCTTCCCAGCCCAAAGATTCCATAAGGCTGAATAATGCTCTACTGTGTATCTTATTTCCTGGTTTGCTTTGTTTTGTGATTGGGTCTCCGCTTTCCTGGGCTGAAGTGCTGTAGCTATGCACAGGCCCAACCCCACTACTGGTACTGTAGTCACCTAACCAGCATAGCACACTACAGCCCAGACTCCTGGGCTCAAGCGATCTTTCTGCCTCAGCTTCCCAAGTAGCTGGGACTGTGGCTGTGTACTAACACATCTGGTTGCTTTGTTTTTAATAGTAGTCACACTGCTGGATATAAAATGATACTAAATTACAGTTTTGTGTATGTGTATCTATGTGTTCATGTGTGTGCAAGTATGAAAGCCAGAGGTCAACATCAGGTCATCAGGTGTTTCCTTTCATCGCTGCCCATCTGTTTCTTGAGATAGCATCTTTGTACCTTGGCTGGCCTAGAACTCACTATGTAGACCAGACTGACAGAGATCTTCCTGCCTCTGCCTCCTGAGTGCTGGGATTAAAGTACTGCACTACCACATCTGTTCTCTGTCTTATTTTTTGAGACGGATTCTGTCACTGAGCCTAGAGGTCAGTGATTTGGATGATCTGGCTGGCCAGCAAGCCCCAGGGATCCTCCTAACTCTGTCCTGTTGTACCCCACACACACCCACAGTCCTGCGGTTACAGGTGTGTACCACTGTGCCCTACTTTTTACAAGGGTACTGGAGATTGGAATTCAGTCCTCATGTTTGCATGGCAAGCACTTTACCCACTGGACCACCCCCACCCCCACCAATCCCCTAGCCCCACTTCGGTTTTGATTTGCATTTCTCTTATGCTCAGTGGTAGTGAACATGTGCTGCTTGGCCATTTGCATATCTTCTTTGGAGAAATGTCTATTCTAGTTATTGACCTGTTTTCAGTCGGATTATTTGATTTTGTTTTGAAGTCATAAGGGTTCTTTATATGTTACAGCTATCTGGATATCAGTCTTTTACCAAATATATGATTTGCAAATATTTCCTCCTATTGTGGATTGTCTTCACTCTGTTGATAATGTCTTTGACTCACAAAAGATTTTAATTGCAGTGAAGACTAGTTTGTCTTTCCAAGAAATCATTGCCCAACCAGCCTCATAAAGCTTTCCCCCGCCAGTGTTCATTTGCTTTTTGCTCTACATATGGATCGATTCATTTTGCATTATTTTTTATATGTCAAAGACGATAAGGGCCCAAGGACTCGAGATGTAGTTCAGGAATGGAGCATTTGCCTAGCCTAAGTGAGATCCTCTGTTCTTTCCCCAGCACAGAACCACAAGGAAAAAAGGAGAGCTGTTCAAATTTATTCTGAGCGTGTGACCAGCTAGCTTTCCCATTCCCTTCCATTGTCTTTTCCCTGTGGAAAGATCTTGGCCTCCTTGTCAACTGGTTTGACCACATGAGTGAGTGTTTATTTCTAGGGCTCCTTATTCTGTTCCATTATTCTCTGTCTTTATATCACTACCACACTATATTAATTGCCATAGTTTTGTAGGAAGTTTTGGAATATGTGTCCTCCAGCTTTGTTCTTCCTTTTTTAATCACATGCTTTGGTTATTTGAGGTCCCTGAAAATTCCATAAGAACTTTAAGATGAGTTTTTCTATATACACAGAAAATATATTGAAGCTATGAGGGATTGTTATATTTGTAGAACTGATTAGGTCTTCTGTCCATCAACATGGGCATCTTTACATTTATTGGTATAAGCTTTCAGTTAATATCATATCCTACAACATTGCTAAGAAATTCTAGCTTTTTTCCCCTCTCTCTGTTGTTGATACATATAAAATTGTATCATTTACAGATTACTTTCTCTTCCTATTTGAATGAACTTTCTTTTTCTTGCCTAATTGCTCTCTCAAGGATTTCTAATAGTATATTGACTAGAAGTGGCAAATGGATGTCTTTGTTTCTGAAGCCCCTGATTACCTTTCAAGTTGCTTTTCTCCCAGACAAGTTGTTAGCATTCCCAGAAACCAGTGCTTAGATGCTTGTAGGGCCTAAGTGCCCCTGCTGGTAGCCTGAGGGCACCCTTGTGTCCTCACCTTGCTTATCTGTCTCCACAGGCCAACCTGCTCTCAGCCTCAGGGACCTGGACTTAGAAGGGATTCCAGCAGGGTACCAAGGGCTGTAGAGGTTTTTGTGTCTGGGCTGCCATAGCCCTGGGCTGTTGGATACTAACCCAGTTGTCAGCACTGCCTGCTAGTCCCAGAGTCAGTGAGAGCCCTTTGCACACTCACTAGCAGACACTCCCCTGTGGATGGAACCTCTGCTGGCCAGGAGGACCCTTGGAGCCCCTGGAGGGGTAGTGGCCATAGTCATTCTATCCAAGCCTCTAGAAATAGTTGAGACCACACTTTTTTATTCTCCTTTGTAAGAAAGTGTGTGTGTGTGTGTGTGTGTGTGTGTGTGTGTGTGTGTGTATGTGTGTGTTGCTTGATTGGTTCTTGCAGCCTTGTAGATACCCCTTGTAGATACCCCAGGCCAGGGCTGGTCATGGTGCTGAGAGAGTATTCAGGCAAGGGGATTTGAGACAGTGCCCTACTTCTGAGTTCCCTCTGTACCCAGGCCCAACCTGCTTCATAGGCCCAGGCTGTACACACCCTGAAGCTATGACCTTAGGCAGGAACTGTCCCCCAGGATATGGCTCACCCTGCACCTGGTGAAGCCCCCTCCACTGGGGGTGGGAGGAACAGTTTCTGTTCTCCAGATCGCTCTCTCTGCTGCTCTGACTACCTAGCACTGCACCCCAGTGTTTGCTGAGGACAGTGTAGTCCCTACCAGTGATTTGCTTTCAGTTTTAGAGAGTGGCTTTGTGATCACTGATTGGTGGCTTCATGCCAGGTTCTCATCTCAGAGCCTTAGCCAGGCCTTGCAGCCTTGCTCTGCCCAGGCCCAGTGCGGCCAGACTAGTGGGGAGACAAGGCAGGAAAGGAAAACAGCACATACTGCCTGGTGTGCCCAGGGCCCTCAGGCAGGCCGTGCCTGGGAGCAGCACTGCTCTGTAAGTGGACTAGGTATAGGGTGGGTATTGTCATGTGTGGCCTGTGCAGGCTCCAGGATGATGTGATAATTGCTGAGGTATTGTGCATGCAGCTCTGGGTGGGAAGCCGTGGAAGCTGTGCACCGGCAAGGCCTTGAAGCCACACTGTACTCCCCTGGGTAATCCCCAGGGCCCTTCTTTTTCTTTTCTTAAATTGTGTGTGTGTGTGTGTGTGTGTGTGTGTGTGTGTGTGTGTAATGTATGCACAATCGAGGCCAGAGGTTGATGCCACTGTCTTTCTCAGTTATTCCCCACCATATTTTTTGAGGAAGGATCTCTCACCAAACCTGGTGCTCACCATTTTCTAGACTGGCAGACCAAGTCCCTCTGTATCTGTCAGTTCTCCTTCCCATTCTCCAGTACTGGGATTACAGGTATGTACAACTATGCCCAGGTTTGTACATGGGTTCTGAGAATCTGAGCCCAAGTCCTATTGTTTGCACACAAGCCCTTTATCCATTGTGCCATTTCCCTAGGAAGGCTTTTCTGCAATAAGGTAGGAGCAGAGCTGGGGAGAAACAGACAGGTAGAAGGTGATTCGAAGGAGTTCCTTTCTGGGAGCCTGGCATACAGCGGGGAGCCATCAGCCCAACAGCCTGGGATCCCCCTTGACCCCTGTATTAGTTACTTTTCTAGTTGCTATGAGAAAATGCCTGGCAAAACAATATAAGAAAGGGTTTGTTTCAAGAATACAATCCATCACGGTGAGATAGCTGGTCACATTGTATCGTCAGTCAGAAGCAGAGAGGTGAATGCTGGTGCTCAGCTCACCTTCTCCTTTTATTCAGTCTGGGACCCCAGCTCATGGGATGGTGTTGTCCACAATTAGGGTAGATCTTCACACTCCCAATTTACCTAAAAACACCCTTACAAACACGCACAGAGAATTGTCTCCAAGGTGACTCTAGATCCTGTCAAGTTGACAATCAACATAAACTACCACCCCCAAAGTAACACTATGAATCTCTCAGATGACATGAGGTCCTGATCAACAAGGTGGTTCAGCTGCCACACAAACCTGACAACCTGAGTTTGATCCCTAGACCCATGTACAAGTGGAAGGAGTTAGCCAGCTCCTAAAACTTGTCCTAGTCTTTCTCGCATGGGCTGTGGCTGGTGCATACACACACACACACACACACACACACACACACGTAATGGGTTTTAATTTTTTAATTTATTTTTATTTTATGTGTATATGTGCACCTGTGTTGTACAGTGCCCACAGAGGACAGAAGAGGGCACCAGATCCCCTGGAACTGGAGTTTTGGACAGTTGTTAGCCACCATGTGAGTGCTAGAATTTGAACCTGGTTCTTCAAGAACAGCCAGTGCTCTTAACTACTAAGCCATCTCTCCAGCCCCATAGATTTTAATTTTTAAAAAATGAAACAGGTTCAGACTGGCAGAGCTGGGGCCAGAAAGGAGAAGCATCCTCAGATACCCTCCCAGAATCCTTTAGAAGTACAGGCAGGGCCAGGACTGAGGGTGGTCTTTCTGCAAGGGGGCAGATGACTACTCCAGTGCCACCTGCCCAAGATGGGGTACAGAAGGATCCATGTGTTCCCAAGGGCATGTCCTATGCCCTTGAACCAGGCTCACACCCTGAAGCATAAGGAGACAGGCAAGGCCATCAGCAGCTATGGTAGGACCAAGTGACCATGGCATGGTGTGCAGACCCTGAGCTAGAGCTCTGTGGTCTTGCTGCCTGAGGCAGAGACTTAAATGCCTCACACTTTGCAGTACAGGCCCCAAGGTGCCCTGCTCTGTACCTGGATTCTCCCCTCCTCTGGACTTCACACCGACCCCATATAGTGTAGGGACTTGCCTATCTGCTGTCACCTCCCCACCAGGAAGCACAGTAGCACCCAGTAGGATGCTGGTGAGTATGTCTCCATCACAGGAGGAACAATTACATCAAGGGTAGGGATTTAGACAGTTGAAGGCCAGGCCAGAGTCCCAGCTGCAAGCCACCCTCTCTCTCGCCTCCTGTCTCTGACATATCAGTGAGTCAGGCTTTCTTTTCCTCTGGGAACCCATCAATTGACACTGGCCCTCTGCCCCTCCCACTGCCCTTCTGAGTCACCAGTAGTACCCTGTTCCAGAGGTCTTGACCTTCAGCTTTTAGCACCCCACATCTGGGACCTGACTCCCATTGCTTCAGAACACTGCCCTCCTGCCTCCCAAATAGGCTAACCCAGCCTGCTGCCTGCTTATTTATACAGCCCTGTGCCACAGTCTCACAGCTAGATCGTCAGCCCTCCTTCCCTCAGGTACAGAGGGGCCCTAGCATCCTACCCAAGGGCTTGGTCAAGGTGCTTGCTCTCAGCTTGTCAGTCCCTCATGGTAGATGCAAGCACCCTTTCTCCTGAATGAGCCTCAAACCCTGGTGTCTCTCCCCAGGTTGGGGGGAATGTATCCACCCCTGACAGAAGTATCTGGGGGACAGATAGGCCAGGAGCCTGAGGTTCTCCTACCATCTCCGGAACTCCGCTGCTCCCAGCCAGAGCAAGTCAAAGCCACAGGCCCCAGAGCTACCCAAACCAGAGTCTGCCCTGGGCCATCCTGGATAATCCATCTGCCAGTGTTCGCCAGGTATCTCAGTGCAGTGGGGGAGCCTGGGGCAGGGCAGAGCTGAGTCCCTATTGTTCTTGCTTAGCCCTCTACCTCCTAGTTCTCCTTACTGATCCCTGTATACCCTTGCCCTGTGGAGACTGCCCCACCCCAGTCCAAGCCTGACTTTTCAAGAACAGCTTAGGGGAAGAGTAAGAATGTGTTCAAGCAAAGAGTCTGAAAAGCATGCAGCCAAGCCACAAGGCCAGGACCTCCGTGTCTGTCCAACAGAAGAATGAAGAGCCAGAGACCTGGAGAGGCCCAGCCTTGCTTACCCTTTAAACATCTTGCCATGGGCCAATGAGATGACCCATCAGGCTAGCCACCAAGCCTAATGGATGACCTGAGTTCAATTCCCGGAACCCACATTGTATAAGGAGAAAACCAATTCTTGCAAATTGCCCACTGACACACACACACACACAATGAATAAACATCTTGACATGTTAGGCAGGGCATACAACACTGCCACAGCTTCTTAGCACAGTCACTCCTCCCCCAGGCAGGGCACTGGCTCCTGGAGACTCCAGGTCATGAAGCCAGAGCCTCCCTTAAGGTGCTGAGCTGTGCCCTAGCTGACGCACTACTGAGCTTACCTGGTGCCCAGGAGGCCAGGTCAGAACAAGGAGGAGATGGCTAAGAAGGCCACTGTTTACGCCTTCCACTGCTAGCCCCCAGGACCCACAGTCTGTGAGTACATACACAGACTCAAATGTGGGGACTCAGGGAAAGGACAGTGGTGAATGAAATTGTCTGCTTCATTCTGTGGCCTTCAGCTAACCAGGAGTTTGTGTGCAAAGCCCCCAGCCTAAGTGTATACTAGAAGGGACCCTGTGCACAGTGATACTCATGGATCCTTGTGTCCGTCCATCGCATCAGCACAGGAAATCAATGCAGGGAGATTGAGCGAGTTTGACTTGGTGCTGATCTCCAAGGAAACCCAACTATCTTTTACCCAAGGGGACCAGATTGCTTGTTTGGGAGATTTTTTTTCTCTCATGAGGAGAGTTCTGTATTCTGCTTTACTGGAGGTTTGTGTTGTGAAAACACATTCAGTTTTAGCAAATGCTTCTGAGTGTACCTGTTGAGATCTATAATCTACTGATGTGAGGAGTCACCACAGGAGATTTTCTCTTGGAAAAACATCTTGCACAACCTAGTATGATGGTTAATCTTGATTGTCATCTTGTTGGGGTTTAGAATCACCATGGAAATAAATCATCAGGCATGTCTGTGAGGGAGTTTCTAGATTAGGTTGATTGAGGTGGGAATACCCACCCTCAGTGCAGGCAGCACCATCCTATACTGTGGGGTCCTGGACTGAATAAAAAGGATAAAGGGAGCTGAGCACTAGCATTCACCTGAGGATGCAGTGTGACCAGCTGCCTCACACTCCTGCTGCCATCCGTGCCTTCCATCAAGATACACTGAACCTTCAGAACCAAAATAAACCTTCCTTCCTTAAGTTGCTTTTATTGGGTATTCTATCACAGCAGCAAGAAAAGTAGCTAATACAGCTGTTGTAACCTGACCCAGTCACAGCACATTGTCCTCAACCTGCTCTGTTGGGGATGAGTGGGCCAGAATTTGGGATGCTTGACATCTGTATTGTGATGAAGTGGACTGTGATCTTCTCTCTTGGTTTGACTGGATTTAACACTGCAGTTCTGTCAGCTTTGTAAAATGCCCTGGGGAGCACCCTTCCCCCCCCCCCCCACCGTTGTCTAGGAGAGAATGCTTAGCATTGGGTAATCTGTTCTAGATAATCTATGCTAGAAGTAAACTGGCATTTTTGTCAGAATTACCCCCTGCACTTTATTTTGAAAAAATATCAAATCATAAGACTGGAGAGACGGCTCAGCAGTTAAGAGCACTGACTGCTCTTAGAGAGGATCTGGGTTCAATTCCCAGCACCCATATGGTGGCTAACAACCATCTGTAACTCTAGTTCCAAGGGATCCAATGCCCTCTTCTGACCTCTGAGGGCATTGCATGACACAAGTGCACGTACATGTAGGTTATACACTTGTATACATAAAATAAAAATAATAAAATATAAAAATATCATATCAGGACTGGGGAGATGGCTTAGTTGGTAAAGTGTTTGCCATACAGTGGAGGACCTGAGTTCTGGTTCCTAGCATCCACATAAAAAGCTGGGCGTGACAGCACAGGCCTGAATCTCCCAGCACAGGGCAGGTGGGGACAGGAGGATCCCTGGGCTTATTAGCCAGCCCAGCCAAATTGGTGAGTTCCAGGTTCAAAAATAAACTAGAGAATGATAGAGGAAAACACCCAGTGTCAACCTCTGGCTTCCACATGTGCACACACAAATAATCTTCAAAACAATTGAAATAGTAATAGATTGAGACTATTTCACTTAACTGTCAACATTTTGCTATATTTGTGCTCATGTGAACACTCATTCAATTTCTACATACACGTGAACCTGAAAATATGTGTGGACTTATGCATGTGTGCACATATGTATCTACGTATGTATGTGCTTGCTTTTAGTAAAAGTAAACTTCAGGTGTTTTTTAATACATGTAAAAAGTTTAAGAAAATTTTCTGGGTTGGGGGTCTTCCAGTGTAGCGCAGGCTAGCCTCAAACTAGTGATCCTCCTGCCTCAACCTCCCAAGTACTGAGATTATAGATCTGCATCACCACACCCAGCACTTGTAGGAATTTTTAGCTACTTGCTCTGATTTTATTTTGTGTGCATGTATGTTTATGTCCAGTTGTACATGGGTGGGTCCACGTGCACGTGTGTGCAGGTGTGAATGCACATGGTTGCATGTGGAGACCAGAAAACAACTTTAGTTGTCTTTCTTTTTGCACCATCCACCTTGCTTTTTGAGGCAGGGTCTCTTACCTGCCTATAGAATTCACCAAGTAGGCTAGGCTGGTTGGCCAGAGAGCCCTAGCGATCCACTTGTCTTCACCTTCCCAGTGCAGAGATTACAAGTGTGTGCCACACACCTGCCTGGTGTGGTTATCCATGTGCATGAGTATATGGGTGTGTGTGCATGGATGTGCACATGTGGAGGCCAGGGCAAAACATTGGGTGTCTTCCTTCATTGCTTTCTACCTACTGCCCTGAGACAGAGTCTTTCCTCACTAAAGTTACTGTTTCAGCTAAGCTGACTGGTCAACAAGCTCTCAGGATCTATCTCCACCCCCCAATGCTGGAGTTATAGTTCCAGGCATGCCTGGCTTTTCATAGGTGCTGGGGATTTTTTAAATGTATTTTATTTATTTTTCTTTTATGTATTTGAGTGTATGGCCTGCATGTGTGTAAGTGCACCCGTGTCATTCAGTGCCCTTAGAGGTCAGAAGAGGCCATCCAAGTCCCCTGGAGGTGGAGTGGTTGTTAGCTGCCATGTGGGTGCTGGGAATCCAGCCTAGGTCGTCCGTAAGAGCAGCCAGCACTCTTAACAGCTGAACCATCTCTCCATCTCCTCAGGTCCTTACTCTTGCAGAGCAAGTGCTCATACCCACCACGCCTTCTCCCCAGTCCTGTGCCTGTCTTTTTTATGTGGGTTCTGAGGAATGAACTTGGGTCCTGGTACTACAAGCCACGCACTTTACTGACTAAGGCATCTGCCCAGCCTGCTCTGATTTTATTTTTGAGGTTTTAGGGCTATTTCTGATCTTTACATCTGGACAGTATAAAAACCGGTGGTTTTGCTTTTTGGTTTTTTCCTTCCTTCCTTCCTTCCTTCCTTCCTTCCTTCCTTCCTTCCTTCCTTCCTTCCTTCCCTTTTCTTGAGACAAGATCTTCTTGTAGCCAGCTGCCTGGAACTCACTATGTAGACCAGTTTGGCCTCCAACTCATAGAAAGCCACCAGTCTCTGCCTCCTGAGTGCTGGAGTTAAAGACATGTGCCACCACACCCAGCTATATACACTGTTTGACAGACCGTTTCTCTCTTGCATATTCTGGTGTCTCTGCCTCTATGGGTGATTGTGGAGAATAGATAAGTGTTTTCTAGCTACTTCTCCTTCTTTCCAGGTCAGTGGCAAAAGCAGGTGGAAACTGGCTCATGGATGGGTATCTCTGCCCAGGTGGGCATGTGTACAGCATACCCCGGCAGAGACCAACACCACTGCCCTCACAAAACTATTTCCCCTCCGTGGCCTTGTATTCATGGGGGGATGGGAGCCAGTTGCAGGTGATGAGGACATGAAGAAAAGCAGTCTATGAGTCCTGGACATTAGCCCTCACCGAGGCTAGGAGTCAGAAAACGTGAGCCCCAAGCTCTTGGCCCCAACAGGAAGGACCCTGTCTCTGGAGGCAAGTCTCAGACCCAGTGAGCAGATGCTTGCCCACCACCTTCCTACCCCAACCTAGCAGAGGAGCATGATTTTGTTATCTTCTCTTGACCTGGAGGTGTGTGAGTGCAAAACTTACATTCAGACAGAAGTGACATTTTGCCTTTCCCAGTATCAGAAGCCAGAAAGTACCAGATGGGTGGGCGTCAACTATGAATGAGTTATAGCAGGCAACCCTTCCCCCCACTTCCCTGGCAAGAGGCCCTGGGCAGCCTCTCCTTTCCAGGGCCCACTCACTGGAGCCCTGCCTAGATGCCTCAGGCAGAGACCGGAACAGGACCCCCCCCCCCCCCCCCCGTTGTTACGAGGGCCCAGGCAGAGCACTGCTTTGGATATCCTCAGGAGAATCCTGCAGCCAGGCTGGCAGGAGAAAGCAAGCAAGCAAGAGCCCAAAAACCCAGCCACTCATCCTCTCCTTCCCGGAGAGAGCTGGTACCCCTTAAACCTGACTTTGCTGGCTGGCCTGCTGGGAGCATACTGGCAGAACTCCCACCTACAGCCCCTACCCCGGTAGAGCTCCCCAGAGTCTCCCCTGAGCCACTGCCAGCCATAATTGACAACAGTTAGGTAGGACAGTCTCCCCCTAGTGCCCCAGTCCCAGCCCAGTCCTCCGGGTTCCCCGTAGGGAGTTTGCTGGAGGTTTCTATCAGCATGCTGGGTGGGGGCTGTTCACACTGATAATTGGGAGGTGTGTCTTGGGGAAGGAGCCTCACCTGTGCCTTGGGGAGGACCACTCTAGGTCCTGGGCATGCCTGGTCAGCACATACCTGAGCAAGGAAGGCACTGTAGCCCTGGGCTGGGATCTTCTCTCTGGGCTCTGTGGTGCAAGGCTGTGGCAGTGATCTGTTCAACCAGCAGTGGTGTGCCCTAGAGCTCTCCTGGGCCTTTTCAGGGCCTAATTGGATCTACACAGGTTTAGGGGCTTTGAGGAAATAGCTTGAGACTTCCCTCTGGTATGAAGCCACTGTTCCTGGTCAGTTGCTCCCCACATTCCAAGGAGAAGAAGGGCTTTGGGGACCCCCATGCTGCCACCCAGGTGCCAATGCAGTACCTCAGTTTCTGTGTGGGGGTACAGGTTTGTGGAGGTGAGGCCTGCTGGTAACCTTATTTATGGAGTAAGTAGATGTTTAGCTGCCTCCTGAGCCTGTAGATGTTGCTGGCAGAGGTAGGCAGGGACTCCTTTGTGTTTCCTATAACTAAATGAGTAAGACTGTGCTTTCTCACTTTTTTTAAAATATAGTTTGGTATTTTGAAACAAAGTGGGAAATTTCATTTTTCTCACCATGTACTAACTATATCCTATCCTCAAAACCAGGAATTCTTTTCTTCCACTCTCTGACCTCTTGTGAACTCTGGAGCCCCCCCCCCCGTCTGATTCTCATGCCCCCTTCTATACCAACTCCCATCCGCAGGTCTGACTGGAGAGCCCCCCACCTGTTGCATGGCTCAGCTCAGAGGCCAGCATGAGTCAAATTGAGGTCCCAGTCTTTTCCTCTGGTGGCATTTGCTTATCTGGGTATTTCAGAGTTCACACTTCAGCCCATCTGGATGCTTCATATTTGCAGACTGGGCCCTATCCTGTGCTGTACACAGCAGGTGTTCCCAATAAGTCCTATGAAGTAGGAAAGGGATCCACAGACCAGAGCTGATAGGGCAACAGTCCTTGAGGCTAGTGAGACCACATATAGGCCCTGGACTCAGTCACACCTGTTCCTGCCCTAGGGCTCTTGGCTTCATTCTTAGCTGAGTGAGTCCTCACCTCTGAATCCTTATCAGCCTTAATGTGTGTATGTGTGGGTATGCATGTAGAGGTCATAGGACACCCTCAGGTGCCGTTCCTCAGGTACTTTGTTTGAGGTTCTCTCATTGACCAGGACCTTTGCCAGGTAGACCAGACTAGCTACCAGTGAGCTTCAAAGGCTTGCCTGTCGCCATCTTCCATCTCACTATCACTGCGATTACAGATGTGCCCCATGCCCAGCTTTTTCCCTTGGATTCTGGGAATTGATCTCAAGTCTTTGTGTGCTTTACTGACTGATCCATCTCCCCAGCCCTGTAGCACTCTTTTAAAAAAAGATTATTATTTTTATTTTATGTGTATGAGTGTATTGCCTGCATGTATGTCAGTGCACCCCCACGGAGGTCAGAAGAGAGTGTTGGATTTCCCTGGAACTGGAGTTACAGACCATTGTTAGCTACCATGTTGGTGCTGAGAATCAAACCCAGGCCCTTCGTAAGAGCAGCCAGTAATCTCTGTGAACCTGGAAGTAGCTGTTGGCCTGTTTAACAGATGCAGGCACTCAGACAGAACCCAGGGGCTGAGTGACTGTCTTCCAGGCTTTGTAGGAAGACAGCTAGCCAATCAGTCTGGCACTGGGTTCTCTTGCTTTGCTGCCCTCTTCCCAGTCCAGAGCTGTGGAATCAGGGTTGGAGGATTTGTAGGTGAACTGTCTCAGTGCTGGGGCAGAGATGGCAGCTCCTAGTACCCATACACCCTGCAGAGAGACACCAGCCCTCTCGGGGCATTTGCCTGAGCCTTTAACAAGGCAGTGCCTAGCAAGCAGGGATGGCTGCTGTAGACATAATTTAGTTTTAGTACATTAGCTACTTTCCTTGTTACTGCAACAAAATACCTGACAAAAGGAACTTCTGCAAAGAAATGTTGGTTTTGACTCACAGTTGAGGGTACAGTCCATCATTGTCAGGAAGACTGTCAGCAGGAATGTGAGGCAGCTAGTCACATGCGTCTGCAGTCAGGAAGTACAGAGATGAATGTTGATGCATTATTCAGTCTAGAACCCCAGCCCATGGGTGATGCTGTCTATATTTAGGATAAGTCTTATCACCGCAATTAACCCAGTCTAGACAATGCCTCCCAGACATGCTCAGAAACTTGTCTCTGGTGATTCTAAATCCTATGCAGTTGCCAATCAGTATTAACCATCACATCAGCTATGGGTAGAAGTAAGGCAGGGTGATGTGGAGGGACTCTGCTGTCAGGAGCCTTGCTGGCCTGTAGCATGAGTCAGACAGCCCCTCAACCTGGTTGCCTCTTGCCACAGGCACACTGGCACCTCCACACATACACGGGCTGTGCCTGTATATTCTCCTAACAACTTCCAACAGCCAGTCTGGCCTCTGGTCAAGAGAGAGACTAGCACAGGATAGGTAGGACCCTGGATGCTAGGGATAGACAGCATCACTCTCTACCCATTCTACCACCCAGGGGCTGGGTAAGCAGCTTGGCTGTCATTCCAGTTGAGAGGAGATCTTAGGAGGGCCCAGCACAGAAGTGCTTGACAGAAGGCAAGGCAGGTCTATATGCCATCTGGTCTGTGCCAGCCAAGGTTTGTCTGGTCCCTGGATTTGTGGACCAAGCAGGAGGCAGAAGACAGCTCCACCTTGGTCCCCTTTGCCCTCCATTCCATAGTCAAGGGCAAAGGAGATGCGAAATGACCTGGCCAAAGGCCACAGTGAAATGGGACAAAGCCCCAGGGAACTTGGGTCACACATCACCCTGCCCCCAGGAAACAGAATCAGCCTCAGCCTCCTCCCAGAAACTATCACAAGTTCACAGCAAGACCTCCAAGCTTCCTGCAGGCCTAGAGGGTTGGTGTGCTAACAGGAAGAGACAGGGCTGGGGAGGGCTAGGGAAACGGCTTAGTGGAGAAAAGCCCTTGCCACGCAGGCTTGAGGCCCTGAGTTTTAATCACCAGAACCCATGTAAAAGTCAGACATGTAGTACAAGTGTCTGTAATCACCTATAGAGATAGGCAGCAGAGAATATGCAGAAACTAGCACAAAATAACCAGAAATTCTGTCCTCTGGCCTCCACATGTGCATGTGCATGCACCCACATGTATGCCAACATACAAAAAAGAGAATCAGGGAGAACTAGCTCCCAAGAAGGGAGCTGCTGCACTGCCCCTAAGCCTCTGCAGTCTCCTCCCTCTAGGTGGGCCCTTTGGCACCCCTCACATCCACGTGTGAAGGCAGTATGAACCAAGGTCAGATGAGAGGGTTCTTGACTTTCTTAAGCCTCTCCTCAGGAGAGTGGCTCCCAGGTCCTGAGGCTGGCAGGTGGATTAACTGGAGCAAACAGTTGGCGCTTTGTCAGTACATGTTCTTTGGGAAGCTTGTGCCTCCTGGAGACCAGAGATGGGTTTGCTGATGCAAATACTCCAAGGCCCAGGGTAGAGCAGCAGTAAGGTCATCCCAGAAGCCCACTAGGCCAGGGCACCAAGAGCCAGAAGGACTGTGCGCAGATTTACCTAGACTATGGTGTCCTCGGGAAAGTCAAAACTCTCAGGACACAGTGTTAAGGTAAGGCGAATGTAGGCACTAGCATGTTCAAAGCTTGAAGAGAAGGGAAGACCACAGTGCACAGGCTGGGTGGGCACCTGTGGTATACAAGATAGATAGATGGCAGAGATCTGGGGCCAAGTGTGACTGGGGATGGATGGCAACAGATGGCAAAACCTCAAGAGGAGTCCTTAGAGGTAGAGGTGGAATGTCGGTGGTGGCCCTGGGCACCGGACAAAGGATGCCTGAGCCATGAATGCCTGAGTTCTCTAAGCACTAGGTCAGCTGTAGGCTTAGCCATGGGAACCTGGGGGCAAGCCCTGGCTTGGCAACCTTCCTCTTGACAGGAAGAATAGCTATGAGCCTGACTGAGAGGATCCAGTATGTAGGATGAGGTTGCAGGGCAGCCTCAGGGGATGAGATCCCAGCTTCATATCCAGACATCTGCCCCTGGCCTGTATGTTGATACAGGCTGTGTGTGACCAGGGAGAGGAGACCTCTATAAGAAGCCAGCAGAGGCAGTCCACCCAACAGCCCACAGCATGGACAAAGGTCAGGGTGTGCACCCTGGCCCCCATGACAGCACTAATTTCTGTTTAAAGTCACTCAGCCTAGAACAATGCATCTTCCTTGTGGGGCTGGCTGTGGGTTTTCTTCATGTGGCCCTCTCTGGGTTGCAACTAATGTACCTTAATAGAAAAGACCTATGTTTTTGTTTTTTTGGTTTTTCTCAGAACTGAGTTAAAGGCACTGCTACCCTAGGCTGTGATGGTGCCCAGGCACACACTGAACATAGAGACATTTACCTGATCTTCTGTTTCAGTAAATTAATAAATTTGATTATTGCTGAAACCATAATACATTCTCTACACCCCCCCCCCATACACACAGTCAGGAGTTTACCTCTCATCACACAGAGTCCTTAGTGTGCTGGCCCCCCAAAAGATGGACAGGTTCAGAAACAAGGTGACAGTTTATGTCCCTGTCTTTGAAAAGGAGCCAGGCCCAGGCTGCCACTGTAAGGGTGAAGCCATGAAAACACCAGAGACCCATACTCTTCCTCCTGCTTCTGCCTACCTGGAAGGTGGGACTTCTGCTTCAGGGTACGAGATCACTGCAGGCACTTAGCAGTCACATCCATACTCCAGCCAGCAGGAGGAAAGAAGGACAAAGAAGGGTGACTCTAGGGATGGCCTAATGGCCAGACATAGTCACACAACCACATTTGGCTGTAAGTCATCTCCTAGACTTCCTCCTCAGAGACCTTCCTCTTGGGGACATCTATGAGCATAACTCATTATATCTTCCTTGCTTTTCCTACTCTGTATGAATTCAGCTCAGGCTGGGGCTCTCCAGGAGTCTAGGCAACTTTGAGAATTATTTACTTCCCATCTCTCCAGCTAGCTATATTCACAGATCACTGAGGAGTGCATTTAGGACTCTGTCTGCTACGGACACTGCCTGCTCTGGGTTTCCTGGCTTTATGGGATTCTATGAAGTCTATGAGCAGGGACTGTCTGTTCCTGTGCCCTCATAGCACCTGACCTCTGATGTCATGTGGCCTTGACTCAGTGATTCAACCAAAGTAACCACCACTGTTCTGCAAGTATGAGCAGAGAGGCAGCCTTTGACTAGCATTTTTACACTGCCTTTGGAAAGGAAACTCCCCACCATCCCCCCAGGCTGCCAATAACAGCTCAGACTTGATGCACTACGTATCAGGCAGGCATCAGCTCAGAACCTCCAGGAACCTACTCACTTACATCCACAGATGCTGGTTCAGCCCATGTGCCTCCATGAGCAGTCTCCTCCTTCAAGTCAGCCATTTGGTCCTTTAACCTCCCCAGCCTGCATCTTTGCCCTCTTGGAGGGGAGGTGACACAGACCTTGCAGTCCCAGGGAGCCTTGCCCATGATCCCCTTTCCTGAAAGAGGAAGAGGCAACCAGCGCCACATGGGACTTGAAGTTAAAGTCGAAGTTCATTTTTCTAAAGTACTAGCAAGAACCCAGCTGTTGGTGTTGCCAGGAACAGGGGCACATAAGGCCACTGTGGGGGTGGGAAGCAGCTGGCACCTGGGGGGCTGGTGGCAGGTGGTGCTGAGGACACTGGCCCAGATGCTTTGTGTTAGGGGCTCCTCAGCTTTGTCATCCTCTGCAGTGTTGTTCTCTTCCTTGACAAGGACCTAGCACAAAGTCTGCTTGCTTCCCACAAAAAATCACTGTCCAGCCCTGACACCCCATGGGCTTGTGGTGGGGACCGTGGTCAGAACGGGCCTGGGGAAGCAGGCCCCATGGGTGAGGCTCTGAATACTTGAGCGTTCCTCACACTGCCCCACTTGAGTTTTCTGAAGTTGACATTCCTTGGAGTAAGGTTTTATAAGATTCTATTTTATGTGTATCAGCACATGCCTGCATGACTTTAAGTACACCACATGCATGCAGGAGCCCACAGAGACCAGAAAAGGGAGTCAGATCCCCTAAAACCAGAGTTATGGGTGGGCACTGGGAAACAAACCCAGGTCTTCTGTAGGAGTGATATTATTAACAACTGAGCCAGGTGTAGAGTCAGATCTTTCTTTTCCTTTTTTTTTTTCTTTTTTTTTTTAGACAGTCTCTCTGTAACCTCAGCTGACCTGGAACTATGTAGACCAGATTGGTCTCCATCTCGCAGAGATCTGCCTCTGGAGTGCTGGGCTTAAAGGCTTGCATCACCATCCCTGACTCCTGGAGTCAGATATTTATTTTTAAAGAACCATCTAGGGACTGGGATGATAGATAGCTCAGTCGATAGTGAAGTGCTTGTTGTGCGAGCATGAGAACCAGAGTTTGATCTCCACATGGAAAACAAACCAGGCATGGTGGCATGCTCTATAATTCCAGCACTGAGGAGGTAGAAACAGACAGACCACTGCCAGCCAGCACAGCTTACTTGGCGAGTTCCAGGCCAATAAGAGACCCTATCTCAAAACAATATAAAACAAAACAAGATGGGCTGGTGAGATGGGTCAACAGGTAAAGAAAGGTGCTTACTGCACAAGTCTTAACAACTGAGTCCAGTTCCTGGAACCTACATGGTGGAAGGAGAGGGTCAACTCCTGGAAGTTGTCTTCTGACCTCCATGCACATTCCCATTCATACACACACACACACACACACACATGACATATGAAAGAACAACAACAAAAAAGGTGGGTGAAGCCTGAAGAATAACACCTGTGAGGTTGTCCGCTGACTTCTGCACACAGGTATGCATACATACACACCTATACACTCACACAAGAGAAGCCATGTAGATCTGACCTTAATGGTAAGGCCCTGGTGCTCACAAAGGATCCCTTTACCCTAAGAAATCAAGAGTACATGCACATCAGGGTTGAAGAGGACTCACCAAGCCCCTCACATGTTCCCCACCACTCTGACCCTGGGGGAGCCCATCCTTGGTGAGAGCACACTACACTGTGTTCTTGTTAGTGCTTCTGTGAAGCTGGCGCCAGAGACTCTACCTGGACGCCATGCCATTGCTCTCTTGCAGTGCTTCTGTGTGAACTTACACAGTTGTATACTTGCTAAAAATTGAATTGTTCTTAGCATGATAGCATGTGCCCAGGAGAGACAAAGGTCAGCCTGGCCTACATAGCAAGTTTCAGGCAACCAGGGCTTCACAGGGAGACCCTGTCTCAAAGAAAAAAAAAGCTGGTGTGATGGTGCACGCCTTTAGTCCCAGCAGAGGCTGGGATTAAGCAAACAAATAAAACTGAATTGCAGCCAGGCCTGGTGGTGCATGCCTGGAATGCTAACACTCAGGAAGCTGACTCGGGAAGATTACTGAGAGCTAAAGGCCAGCATGGGTTACACAGTGAGACCTTATTTTAAAAAAAAAACAAAAACAAAAATTGCGTCATCCTTCTGACTGTAGGTAGCAGTCTCCTGACTCCCAGGGATGGAACCACCAAGTTGGCACTAGTAGAAAACTCTGCCTTTGTTCCAGAGTCTGAGTTTAGGACTCACCCTGATCATTAAATACCACTGGTAGGTCCTATAGAAAGGTCTAGCCTGGAAGAGGCTGGCTAGGAGTGTGTCCTGACAAGCCACATTTGTGTGTGTTTGTGTGTGTGTGTGTGTGTGTGTGTGTGTGTGTGTGTGTGTGTGTAATCCAGAAGTCAGATTCAGGTGTCATTGCTCAGGTGCTGTCTACCTTATTTTTTTTGAGACAGGGTCTGTCACTGACCTGGAACTCACCACACATACTAGACTGGCTAGCCATCAAGCCCCAAGGATCCATCTGCCTCTGCTTTCTAGCTTTGGGATTACAAGCACATGCTAACATACCCAGCTTTTTAAATTTGTTTTCTTTTAATATTAATGTATGTGTGGGTGGGTGAGTTGGTGGTTGGGTGCAGGTATGCTACAACATGCCAGTGGAGGTGAGAGGACAACTTGTGAGAGTTACAGTTACTCCTCAGGCACTTTTACAATGTTCTTCCAATACATGGGTTCTGGGGATTGAACTCAGGTGGTCAGGCTTGGCAGCAAGTACCTTTACTCACTGAGCCATGGTGGCAGTCCCCACACCAGGCTTTTTTGTGAGTTCTAAGGGTCAAACTTGAGTCCTCATGTTTGTACACCAAGTGCTTTTCTGACTGAGCTATTTTCCCAGTCAAAGGTCTGATTTCCCACAAAAGATAAAAGACAGACCTTGCAATACTGCCTTTGCTGAGGCCATTTCCACTGAACTACCTCATTCCAGACAACAGGGACATTTCTGCAATTGTAACATTGATTCATTTTTTATATACCAGGGTTTTAAATTAAAATTTATTTTATTTAATCTCATTTTAAAACAAAGTTCAGGAACAATAATACATTTAGAATTATAACTTATAGGGAAAAAATTTCTCAGTATTTTCAAATTCTTGACTTGTTACTTACTGAGAGTGTCAGGTCGAGGATCCTTTATCCAAATGCCTACAGTACTGGATTTTGTGGGTTTTCTTTCAGTTTTTAGAGTGTCTACAGACACATAAATAAGGTATGTTGGGGATGAGACCTAAGGGCAAATACATAATTCAGTTACATTTCATATATATACATAGTATGGAGGTAATTGTATACTGGATTTTTCCCATCATGTACTGGATTTTTAGCATCATATACTGTATTTTTAGTGTGTGATCCATCACATGAGGTCAAATGTGTGGTATCATGCCAATACTTGATTTCAAATTTCAAAACATTTTAGATTTTCAGATCAGGGATGCTGTACAGTGAAGCTGTCACTGCTCAGGTGGGTGCAGGCATGTGTGTGGGGTGCTGCAGGACAGCCTACCATGTGTGTTTCTTGTTACCTTCTTCCTGTTTCCTGTCTCCCATGGAACAGACAGCAGCACAACAAAAATACTCTGAGGTGTTACTTTAGTTACTTTTCTCCTTGCTGTGACAAAATGCCTGACAAAAGCAACTTGCTGAAGGGGAAGGGTTTATTTTGGCTCACAGTCCATAGTGGGAGGAAGACATGGCAGCAGGAGAGTACAGGGCACCTGATCACATTGCATCCGCAGTCAGGAAGCAGAGAGAGATGAATGCTGGTGCTCAGCTCACCTCCTCCCTTTTTATTTAGTCCAGAACTTCAGCCTATGGACTGGTGCTCCTTATATTTAGTGTGTATTTTCCTACCTCGATTAATCTAAACTGGAAAGCTCCCCCACTGACATACCCGAGTGATTCTAGATCCTTCCAAGTTGCTCATCACAGATGGCATTACTGCCCCTCAGCCTTCTCTACAGGGTAAACACCTTCCTCAGGGGTAGGTAAGATTAGCTATCCTAAGCCCCTCATCAAACTACAGCACCCTTTCCTTCACATCTACCCTAGTCTCTGAACTTCTGCAGGCCTGGAACCAGGTAGATGAGGTGGTTAGTTAATTGGTTGGCTGATTGGATAATTCGTTGGTTGGTTGGCTGGTTGGTTGGTTGGTTGACTGACTTGCTGAGATGAGGTCTGCACTGTATTTCCCAGGCTGGTCTCAAACTTCTGAGCTCAAATGCAAAAATAGACTTTTGTGGATTATGCCCTAAGCTGTTACCCAATTAACTCCCTCATTTCTCTACTCCCTTTCAGCCTCATCCATTCCTTGTTTTAGTATGCCTTGGCATTTTTAACTCCTCATGGTTGTCAGCAGAGGGCTTTACTCTGGCCCAGGGTCAGTACCCTGCTTCTCTGAGCCCAGTTCCCAACCATTTATAAATACTGCAAGAATCACCTGAATTAATTGGAGTCAGATTTTGGGTTTGTTGTGTCCCCACAGGACAGTGGGCAGCAGGAGGAGGTACCATGCTGACTCCCCCTCCCCTCTGGAGACAGGGTCTCATGTAAGCCAACCTAAATTTGCTATGTAACTGAGGCTGGCTTTGACTTTGGATCCTCTTCTCTCCACCTCCCAGTGCTGATATATAGACGTAGGCTTCTAGGCATGGCACCATGCAAACTCTTGGGAACAGAACCCTGCCCCTGAGTGGCCTTGCAGCCACTGCCTCTCTACCATCCTGCCACACTCTCACTTCTTCAGAACTCTCCCCTTTCTCCTTATATGGTTTCCCCAGTCTACTAGTGTCTGTTTTCAACAGAGTGGGGCTCCATCCAGTACCCCTGGAGATACAGTGTAACCATTAAAGATCAGGCTCACAACCAAAAAAATGCAGGGTCATGGGTTGTGGTGTGGCTCGTGGTACAGTGGCACTAGGCATGTGTTAGGTATTGAGTTCATCTGCTGCATTACAGAATAGACTCAAAACTTGAAAGCCAGTCACTCCCTAACACAAGTGTTTGGGACCATCAGAACACAAAACTACAGCTAATCTAAACATCTTCGACTGACTTGTTTTCCAGTGTAGATGGGCAGCAATACATTCTATAGAATGGAGTGCTTGTTGAGAGGAAGCCAGCTAGACAGAGAGCACTGGGGTGAAGAACTCAAAAACAAGGATTTAAAAAAAGATGAAGAGGTCATTTCAAAGTTATTTTTGTTGTCTGTTGGGCAAAGAACACAGAACAGTAGAATGCTGGTTAACCTTAGTTACTTTTTTGTGAGATTAAGTTGCGGGGGGCATGTGTGGGTGTGTGTGGTGTATGGGCATGTGTTTTCATGTGTGTGTGGACATGTATGTAAGGCTAAAGTTGGCACCCAGTATCTTCTTTGATCTCCACTTTATTTATTGAGACAGAATCTCTCAATTGAACCCAGGGATCACTAATTGGCTGGTCAAGCTAGGCCCCTTGCCTGGGGGATCTCCTGTCGCTATCTCTCAAGTGCCAGGATAACATCTGTCTAGCTTTTTACATGGATTCTTTTTAGATCGATCTGAACTCTGGTCCTCATGGTTGTATGACAAGCACTTTATCCATTGAGCCATCTCTCCAACCCCAGTGAACTTTTTTATCCTGCCCACTGACCAGGCCTATTTGGGAAATGTGTTCATATTTTTTTGTTTCTCCTCTTACCTCTTCTCTCTCTCCTCCCTCCTCTCCTTCACTTCTCCCTTCTTCCCTCTCGTCTTGTATATATGCATGTGTATAGGTGCTCTTACCTCTGCCACATGTAAGTCAGAGTTTTAATCAGAATGATCTTCCTCTATCATACTCCACCTTTTATTTTGAGACAGAGCCTCTCACTGAACCTAGAGCACACCATTTCTGCTAGATTGGCTTGCCTGCAAACCTCTAGGATCCACCTTGTGCTCCCTCACCCCAGCCCTGGGGTTACAGAAGCATACTTCCACATGGGTGCTGGTGATTCAAACTTGGCTCCTCATGCTTGTACAGCCAGTACTTTACCCACCAAGCCACCTCTAAGTTGCCACCCTGGGTTTTTTATAAACTAGGAAATCTGTAGTCTGGCCTTGGCCTTCACCATAGCCCTTTCTGGAGTCAAAACTATATGCACATGGTCCTCTGAGAAACCTTTCTGCCCTGCCCCATTTGAGAGTGCTACCCATGGCCCTCCAGACTGACCCCTCCCACTGGGGCTGGCACCTCACCTGTGGTTCCACCTGCCCAGGCTGTCATACTTGGAAGTGCTAGTTCTAAGCCCCATACCCCTCCTGAGCCTGGAAAATCTCTTCCATGGACAGGAGTCCTGTGGCTGCTGACAAGAAGGCCAGGTGCTGCTACTTCCCCCATCATTGAGTATTAGTGTAGATGTTGGAGTATCCTTCCCACAGTGGATCTGATCCCACTACCAGCACCCCTCCAGATCCTGGATGAAACCTAGGCACACAGTTTAGAGTCCAGCAGTGCCCTTGACCCTCCCTAGCAGATGTGGGCAGTGAGCATGCCTTCCAGCATGGCATGGGCAGGGCTACAGGGGCAGAGTGGGGAGCAGTCTTACAGACTCCTTGCCCACTGTGGCTCTGGGCAGTATGAGCTGTTTTGGAATTACCTGGCCTGAAATAAGGACCAACACCCAGAGCTAAGGAGGCAAGGAGTGGAACACAGCCTGGGGACATCCTGTAGCCAGACATTCATGCCCTCAGCTGCAGAGGTGCTGTCCCATCATTGCTGCCAGTGCCCATCTAGGACCCGGGCAGGGCAGGGTATACACAGCTACAGGTACAGGGAAGCCTCACTCAGAAAGGTGTGATCAGAGTCTTCCCATCGCTCTTGGGTGACTGCTGCATATCCCATTCTACTGACTTTTATGAGCCCTGAGCCTGTCGCACTTCAGGATACACAGTAGGTGTCCACAGAGACCTGCTCTGTAAGTAAATGTACTGTGGATACCTTGTATGCCAGGTCCACAATTTAATACTGCTCATAGGAGCACAAGTGCTTTGCCACTGAGAACACAATTTTCAGGGGAGTCCCCAAGGGCAGAGCTGCTCCTGTTCACATTCCCAAGTTCCTCTGTTTAACAAAGCCAACCACCAGTTTATGCTAGAGCTCAGCAGATTGTGTGGTCCTTCCTGGGGAAGCCAAAAAGCCATTGGACTCATTAGCAAATCACAGGCTGGCCCACCAGACTTGGCAACAAGCCACCTCACCACCCCAGTGGGGGACACCCTCCTCATTGAACCACACAGCACCCTTCTCAAAGCTCCATAGCCATGCCATCATGTGTGAGAAAGAAGGAAGGTAAAAGGACCAAGTGGAAGTGGGGCACTGTGAGTAGAGGGAGCAGCTGGTGAAGGCAGAAAAGCGCTGGAGGCCGTGCGGACAGGCTCCTGCTCTGACAAGGAAGCTGACTGCCCTACAGAAAGAATGATCAGGGCCTCTTAGGCTGCCCCACAGGGTCTCAGTTCTGTTTTGTTTTCTTTTTTTTTAATAAAAAGATTGTGCATGTGTGTATTAGCGTATGTGTGCATTGGGGGGCGGTGCCCATGGAGGCCAGAAGAGGGTGTTGGATCCCCTGGAGGTGGACCTACAGGCACTTGTGAGCCACCTGACATGGGTGCTAGGAGCTGAACTCGGTTACCCTGCAAGAATAGCAAGTCTTCTTAATCACCAAGCCCTCTCTCTAGCCCCTTGTCATGAATGTTAGGGACACACAAACCTGTATCCCTGTTGCCCTAAGGACATCCCATAAGTACTGTGTCCTGAAGCCACATAGCAGCCCGGGGTAAACTCTGTCTTAAATTGCTACATATATCATTTCAGGGTTTTTAAATGATTTCAGCCTATCACTAAACAGTATTTTCTTGGTTTTTATTTATGTATATGTGTGTCTGTGGGTGTGGGTGTGTACCTGCAGAGGGGGAGTGTACCTGGGGAGGCCAGAAGAAGATATCTGATCCCCAGGAGCTACAGTTGCAGTTGTGAGCTGTTTGACGTGGGTGCTAGGAACTGAACGTGCAAAAACTGTTGCGCCATCACTCCAGCCCCAGGGTTTTTATTTTTGAGAATTTGATAAACATCACCATAATAGAGTCCCTTTTAATTTTTTAACATGTGTTTTGTGTGTGTGTGTGTGTGTGTGTGTGTGTGTGTGTGTGTGT
>NW_008335195.1:1616914-1643328 GCF_000622305.1 Nannospalax galili
CCCCCTACATTGTATGTATGTATGTATATATGTATGTATGTATGTGTGTGTATGTATGTATGTATGTATGTATGTATGTATGTATGTATACTTGCATGTGCCAAATGAATAGGTAGCTCAGAGGACAACTTCCAGGAATCAGCTACTTCTACCATGTGGGTTTGGGAATCAAATTCAGGTCGTCAGGCTTTGTGGTAGTGCCTCTACCTGCTGAGCCATCTCACTGACCCTGAAGTCTTTTTACTTTAGGTTGTGGTGCTGGTGGTTATTATTGTTGTTGTTGTTGTTGTTTTATTATTTCATTTACTTTTGTTTTTATGAGTGTTTTGCCTATATGTATGTAAGTGTACCACATGTGTGCAGTGCCTGCAGATGCCAGAAGAGGATGTCAGATCTCCTGTAACTGAATTTATAGATGGTTGTTAGCTACCATGTGGGTGTTGGGAACTGAACCTGGGTTCTCTGGAAGGACAGCAAGTGCTCTTAACCACTGAGCCTCTCCCAAGCCCTTACCTTGCTTTTTGAAACAGCATCTAACACTATAGCCCAGACTGGCCTCAGACTCATGGCAGTCCTCCTGCCTCAGCCTCTTTAGTACTTGGATTACAGGTGTAGCCATAATGCCTGGATATTTTCCCTGTGACATTGTATTAATCCAGTTGGCCTACGGTGGTGTTATACCTGTAGTCAGCCTAGCACCTGGACTGGGAAGCTTCAAGGTTCCTGGAGGAGAGGCCAACACATGCACACATGGACCTGTGTAGTACTGGCCCTATGGTCAGGGAAGACTGCTTGGTGGGGGGTTGGGGACTTGGCTGAGCCTCAAACATAGGGGATCAGCCAGCCTGATGGATGTAGGCTGTCATTGCCCCTATATGACTGACATGAGTGACTCCAAAAGTCAAGATGTGCCCCATCCCCACTGGCACAGGACACACATACACACACACACACACACACACACACACACACACACACATATATCACATATACACGAGTCATTCAAGAGAAGGTAGGAAGTTCCTGATCTGTAGAAAAGCCTGCTCTGTAAGACCATCTGGCCTTGTGCAGCTAGCTGCTAGGTGTCTGTATAGACAGGAGGTGTAGCACCTTATACAGGACCCCAGGAGGTGTGCTGGGACTTTTTTGCATTCCTGACCTGCTACTGAAGTCAGAGTGGTATGAGCCAGGGGAGGGGTGCCCCTGCTGCCCTCACTTCCTAGTCTTTGCTCTTGGCTTGTTGGCTCTGCTATGTTCGAGACCCTATTGTAGGGAGCTGGGCATCAGGCTAGACCAACAATGAAGTCTGCCTCCCTGGCTCTTTGGGGCACCACAAGCCTGGCAGCTGCTACTTTCAACACAGATGACCAGGCGGTATGTGCTAGGTGCTCAATGGGTCATGGGTATCTTGGGTATGAAGAAGCTCAGGTCTGGAGCATAAAAGTTGGGGGCTTCTGGCTCTCCATCTGCATACAGTTGGTCCAGCCTGTCAAGATATCCCATGGCCTGGCCCAGGAGCTACCATCTATTCAGTACTGGTAGCCATCTGACACCAATGTTCCCAGAAGGCTTCCAAAGGGTGGAAGCCACAATGGGGCAAAGTGTGTAGGTCCTAGGACACAGGCCACACGGGCCTCATTCAGTTCCAGCCTTTGAAGGCTGTAGCCACTATCCCCAGAGAGGAACAGATACTGCCTTCTCATGGCTCGTGAAGCCCTTGGAGGGCTCTTGGTTCCAGGATCCTCTCTACCATTCTTCCTGGGAGCCCTCAAAGGCACTATCTGAGCCTGCCAGCCCACAGGAACTCCAGGGGATGTTAGAGGGCCAAGAGCTGCCCTAGGGTCTTCTCTGCATATAGTAAGGGGCCATCCTTTGTCAGAACTGTCATCCCTGTGACTTTCAGGATGTGTCCCCAGAAGCTGAGGTGGCCCATAGTAGTAACATGGCAGCTGCTGTAGCCTCCTTACTCCCTAAGAGATACACGAGCAAGGCACCTACCAATGGACCCTTCCTGGTACCTGCACTCTCCATAGCTCTCCCCAAGTAAGTAGGGGACAGAAGAGTCAGAAAGTCAGCAAGGCTTTAAGTTTCCCTATCAGTGTGCTTCTCTGCCTGGGAAGGAGGAGGTCACCACATTGTACATATCTTATCTACAGTGCTCTGATGCCCCCAGACCAGTCATTAAAGTGTCCCAGGAGGGACACCTGTTATACTGGGTCTGTGCTTCACAGAGGAGGAAAAGGTAGGATTGATCCTTTTTGAGCTACATGGCAGCACTGGAGGATGATGTGGTATGAGCAATAGGCAGCTTTTAAAATCTTCTCGGCCCTCACTGTGGCTCAAGCCCCTCTGGGTGTGAAGAGTGCCAGCCTGGTTCCACCAGCAAGGGAGAGTCAGGTTATCCCTAACATGAGTTAGGGGCTGAGGCCAGGCACTGCAAGACACAGCGTTATCATTTTTGCCCTTGGCAAGTTCCTTCCCTCAGGCCCCTGAATTTTCTACTCATATTAATAGCAGAGCTGAGAGCTTTTGCTATGCAGCTGGTATCAGGATGACGTTGCTTGCCCGGGGGCCATAGTGGAGAGCCACAGCCACTACCTCCAGCCCCTATCACGATACTGACCTCTTTCCTTATTGCAGGAAGTTCTACTATATCACCCTGCTGCGAGACCCCGTGTCCCGATACCTGAGTGAGTGGCGACACGTGCAGCGAGGGGCTACGTGGAAGACGTCACTGCACATGTGTGACGGGCGCACACCCACCCCAGAGGAGCTGCCACCCTGCTACGAGGGCACGGACTGGTCCGGCTGCACCCTGCAGGAGTTCATGGACTGCCCCTATAACCTGGCCAGCAATCGCCAGGTGCGCATGCTGGCTGACCTCAGCCTGGTGGGCTGCTACAACCTGTCCTTCATCCCTGAAAGCAAGCGGGCCCAGCTGCTGCTGGAGAGCGCCAAGAAAAACCTGCGTGGCATGGCCTTCTTCGGCCTGACGGAGTTCCAGCGCAAGACGCAGTATCTGTTTGAGCGGACGTTCAACCTCAAGTTCATCCGGCCCTTCATGCAGTACAACAGCACGCGGGCAGGCGGCGTGGAGGTAGATGAGGACACCATCCGGCACATCGAGGAGCTCAACGACCTGGACATGCAGCTCTATGACTACGCCAAGGACCTCTTCCAGCAGCGCTACCAGTACAAGCGGCAGCTGGAGCGCAGGGAGCAGCGCATGCGCAATCGCGAGGAGCGTCTCCTGCACCGCGCCAAGGAGGCGCTGCCGAGGGAGGACACGGAAGAACCAGGCCGTGTGCCCACTGAGGACTACATGAGCCATATCATCGAAAAGTGGTAGTGGTGGCACGGGGGAGGTGGCAGGGGCAAGGAGTGACGGGCAAGTGGGCCTACCTAAAACTTTAGGGGAAAAGAGGGAGCCAGCCATTCTTGCTATCCAGTGCAGAGGGAAGCCTGCTAGAAGGGTGCCTCAGAACTCCCTCTCTGCTGTCCTGGCCTCCGAGTCCTCTCACAGTTGATGAAAATTTGGAAAAGGCTAGAGAGGGGACGTGTCTGGTCAGCCAGAAGTCTCACACCTACTATGCACGCTCTGGCCTCCAATGCCCAACCCTTTAGGAACACATGACTAGCTCCATACAGTCCATCTGAAGCCCCTTGGCCTCTGGGAACCCTGATAACCCAGAATCTTGGGGAGCCTTGTCCCCAAGAACACAAGCAGGTCTCTGGGGTGTCCTCAGACCTGGGACTTCCCTCCTCCTCCCCCATCAAAGCTGCTTTCGAGGTCAGGGTCAGCCACTGAAGCAGAGAAGACTAGAGTC
Organism: Nannospalax galili; assembly: GCF_000622305.1. NCBI lineage: Eukaryota > Metazoa > Chordata > Mammalia > Rodentia > Spalacidae > Nannospalax > Nannospalax galili. The sequence continues at coordinate 1,620,742 of NW_008335195.1, forward strand.
TGGCCCCTATGTGCTCTGGGCCACCTGGCATTGGGAGATGATCTAGCTCAGACAGGAAGGGGGTGGACACCAAGAGCTGCCCCTCAATTCCTGTTCTTTGTGATCTCCTGCCTCCAGCCCCATCGGTGGGACATTTATTCAAGGGCTCATGTGCCACCACTCCCACCACACCAGCAGCCCTATAATCCAATGCCTAAAAGCATCCATTGGCTGGGATGCAGGGCCACTGCTGCTGCTGTGAGCCAAGCCCTGCGTTGGTACTGGATGGCCAGGATGGGAACTTCACCATTCTCAGCTAAGGTTGGAAGAAGCATCTCTGTGGGCCCATATGCACAACCTTCCCACTCTGGCTCTCCCTGAAACGCCTACCCCTCACAAAGGCTGGCCAGGCTGTTTCCAGCAGCCCTCCAGATGGGCCAGTGACCCTACTAGAAGCCATGTTGCATATCCGTTTTAAGTACTTGCCTGGTGTGTTGTTCCCTATGTTCTCTAGGAGGCTCTGGTGGGCCCACCACTGAGTGAAGGTGCTGTGGCTTTTCAAAAGCCATGTGCATGTGGCCAAGGACTGTGAGCTGATCCTGATGCAGGACAGGGCTTCCTCCCTGCTCCGGTCTCACTCAGCTACTCAGGCTGTGAAGGGATTGATCATCGTCAACAGTAATGAAGGCCATCTATAGGAATACTCCAGGTGTTGGCAGGTGCAGCCCCTTGTGGCTTAGTCTTTGCTGTGTGGCTGACATAGTACCCACACCTAGGTACTGGGCAGTTGATCTTGGCATTCATAGGCAAGGTGGACTCTGATGGGCTCTGTCTAGTCCAGTCCAGGGCCACCTCATTTGTGGTGGGGATCACACCAAGGAGGTGGATAGCAAGGTGAGTTAGTAATACTGCCCTGTTGAAAGGAGGTCAAGATCACCATGTGGGGAATTGGTTTGAATGCTCATAGTTTAGAGTGGATAAACTCCTGGGAGAATGGTGGGACATATTTGGAGAGCTCTTGGGTCTTTTCCAGGTCATATTGGTTGCTGTGGGCTCCTGTCAGGTAGTGAGTACCCAAGCTCCACAATGGCCCTTCCTCACAGCTTCCCGTGTGCACGGCCCAAGCATAGGATCTGTTTTGTACATATTGGAATATGTTTTAACTTATGTCTCGCCATCCTGACACACACGGAAGCACGGGTCTCTTCTCTCTGCTGCATTTGAAGCATAGTCCCTCCCCATCTCAGGCCAGCACCAGGCTAAGGTGCCCTTGGCTGTTCAGCCTGCACTAATGCTCAGGCTACCAGCTTTGGGGCAAAGCTTCCTGGTACCCACAGCATCTCATGGGACGTCTCGGAATGAGGTGCCCCCCCTCCAACTCCAAGGACTCTGCCCACCCAGAGGCCTTCCCTGAGGCCGAGAGGCCAGGGAAATGCAGCAAGCTAACTTGGTTGCCAGGCACTCTGCAGGCCTGCAAATGTCACATCCCCTCCTGAAGTGGGAAGCAGGAACCACAGAACTGTCTGGGTGACCTTTTGGGAACTGGAACTGTTTAACTTGAACCCAGGAGCTTTAAAGCTTTATTTATTTATAGCTTCTTATTAAAAAAATAAAAAGTGTTGAGAAGGAATCTTTTGTTCATACGAAAGATGAATTGGTGATGGAAAAGCAAGTTATCCTCTAATTGTTTTTGTCTAGGTGGAGAATGAACGTTAGCAGATGAAATAAATCCTGAAAAGGTCTCTGCGTGCTGTGGTCTGTGGTAGCGCAGCTGTCCCAGGCACGGTAGCTGCCTGCCTCATAGGATTCTCAAAATAGTGTCCCTGGGTGCAGACATGGGTTGACAGCACTGGTGCTGCTGTACAGCTGCAGGTGACCAGTCATGAAATAAGGTGCTGGACAAGTAAAAACATTGTCATCACCACAAAAGGCAGAAACTTACCATTTATTACAGTATATGAGATGACACCAACTGAAAGGAAAGCTGTGACCAACAGGGATGACAGTGCATCTGTCATGGCTTTCTTCCCTCGGTTTTAACTTGAAAATTTTTAATTTTTAAAATTACGTGTATGAGTGTTTTGCCTGCATGTATGTAAGTGCATCATGTGCATGCAGTGCCTGCAGAGGCCAGAAGAGGGCATCAGATCCCCTGGAACCAGAGTTATGGACAGTTGTGAGCTACCATATGGGTGCTGGGAACTGAACTAGGCTTTTAACCACTGAGCAATCTCTCCAACCCCTAAGTTGGAAAAATCTAAAAGGAAAAAGGGAAAGATGGGGCTGGTAATATAGTTTACTTTGTCTAGCATATAGTAAGCCCTGGGTTTGATCCCCAGCACCTGAGCAGTGGAGGCAAGGAGGATTGGTAGTTCAAGATCATAATTAGCTACACAGTAAGTCTGAGGCCAGCTATGAGACCCTGCCTGAAGAAAACTAGGCTTACCTTTTGTATGAGGGATCTCTAGAGGAACAGAGCTGGTAGAATGAATACATATATATGTATACATAAAGGGGACTTATAAGATTGGCTAACAGGACAGAGTCTGAGTAGTCCAACAATGGCTGTGCCACACTGGAGAGGCTGAGAATCCAGCAATTGCACAGTCCCAATCTGGTACCTGGGTGATTCCTGGAGAGCTGCTGGTCCATTGGAACCCGAAGAAATTGGTGGACCTGGAGAATTGACTCACCAGTTAAAAGCACTGGCTGCTCTTTTAGAGGACCCAGGTTCAATTCCCAGCACCCAAACATCAGGGAGAACAGATACTGCTTGCTTTTTTTTTTTCTTTTTAATATTTTTATTATTTTTATTTTATGTGTATGCATTGCCTGCATGTAGGTAAGGGCACCTGTGTTGTGCAATGCTCTCGGAGGACAGAAGAGGCTGTCAAGATCCCCTGGAACTGGAGTTACAGACAGTGTTTACCTGCCTTGTGGGTGCTGGAATTCGAACCCAGGTCTTCTGCAAGAACAGCCAGTGTTCTTAACTGCTGAGCCATCGCTCCAGCCCCCAGAACATTGACTGCTGTTGCAGAGGACCCTGAGTTCAGTTCCCAGCACTCACATGGTGGCTAACAATAGTCTGTAACTCTACTAGGGGAACCAACACCCTCTTCTGACTTCTGCAAGCACAGAGGCAATACATAGACAATACACTCATACACATAAATAATATAAAAAAAAATTTAAGAACCAGGCATGATGGTGCACCCCTTTAATTTCAGCACTTGGGAGGCAAAGCAGGTGGACCTTTATGAGATTGAGGCCAACCTGGTCTACATAGTGAGTTCCAGGCCAGCCAGGGGTAGATAATGAGACCTTGTCTCAAAAATATCCAAAAGAATTTTTTTGAAAAAGACCGAGATGGCCAGGTGTGGTGATACACACCTTTAATCCCAGCATTTCGGAGGCAGAGCCATGCGGATCTCTGTGAGTTCAAGGCCAGCCTGGTCTACCTAGTGAGTTCCAGGCCAGCTGGGACTACAGGGAGACCCCGTCTCAAAAGACCAAGGTGGACAGCATCTGAGGAAAATGGCCTTCAAATGCACCTACACACAAATACACCTGTACACAATATGCAACCACAAAATGAAAGACGCATGTGTGTTTCCTCTGGTTATCCTCTAATAAAGCCACAGTATTCACTCATAGGACTCCACTCATGACCTCTCATCCTGACCATCCCCCGAGTGTCCTCACCCTCCTACTAGTTCCCACAATGGATTACACTTCATATATGATGCCTTGGGGGACACCCCAACCATAGCCACAGCATGCTCCAAGGGTTCCCTGGAGGTAATATCTTAACACATGGTTGTTTACCCTGTGTTCCATTTCCCATCTACACAAGGACATGCGTACACACTTTCCTGAAACATCACAAAATGGGTTTTGGTCACTCCACTGCTAAACACTTGCACATATGTATTCCAAGAATGACATTCTGCCACAACACTCAGCCCAACTGCTATAGCCCCCAAACAACCCCAATGCAGGAATGTGCTTATACACAGTTCAGATCATTTCCTGCTGTCTCATCCATATCTTCAGAAGGCTTCTTGTAACCCTCTGTGCCTCTCCTGTCTGACTTAACCAGAGCCAACACACCTTCGTTCTTTGCCTTTCTTACCATTGATAGTGGGGAGAGGCATATGAATGCCACAGTACACATGTGAAGGTCGCCTTCCGCCTTGTTTGGGCCAGGTCTTTGTTTTTCTTCTCCCTACACCGGGCTAGCTGATCTTGCAGCTTTAGAGGATCCTGTCTCTGCCTCCCATCTCCTTAGGAGAGCAGGGATTACAGATGCCATATCAGGCTTTTACATGGGTTCTGGGGGTGTGAACTCAGATCCTCACAATTGCATGGCAAACACTTTCACCCACTGAGCCACCCCCCAACCCCATCACTGATACTATGAACTTTTGTCTTAAAAGGTGTGCATCCCCTTTTTCCTCCTGATCTGATTATGTAATCATCTTGAATCTGAACAAGAGGTGCTGCTGAGTTTTGGTTCTATCCTGGGGCCTGGAGAAACTGAGTCCTCCATATGTACTGCCTATAGAGGGGAGTAAAGAGCCATGCAAAGACCCAGCCACCCTGCAGATCCCCCAGGAACTGCAACAAAGGGAATCCTGTTGCTGACAAGGCCTTTCATCAAGTTTGTCAGTGAAGTGAGGACTCCAGCCTCACTTTAGCCTGACATATCTGTCCTTGATCACTTGAGTCCACATGAGGAGCAGCAAGAACCTAGGAGGAGGATTCAGACTGGGGAGTTAGATTCATTGGTAAAGTACCTGCCACCTAAGAATGAGGACCTGAGTTCAGTTTCCAGCACCCACATAAAAAGCCAACATTGGGGAATCATGGTGCTCCACTGGGGAAGTGAAGACGGGAAGATTCTCAGGACTTACTGGTTAATTAGACTCCCCTAATCAGTGAGCTCCAGGTTAAGTTAGAGACTCCATCAAAAAATAGAGGTACCAGGCAAGATGACTCAGCAGTTGAAAGTACATGCTGTCAAACCTGACAAACTGAGTTCAATCCCTGGAGCTCAAATGGTAGGAGAGAACAGATTCCTGAAAGTTGCCCTCTGACCTCCATATGCACATGTACACATGTGCACATACACATACAACCACACTAAAAAATAACAGTAAAAAAGAATCCAAGAGCAACCACCCTTGAATGCCCTCAAAGTTCACCTCAACTTTGCCCAACCCAAATGTTTCACTGGGAGGTTTCTCTAGTATGCAGTGGGCCAGCCCTCAGCCTGGCCCCTCTCTGGAGAATCCAGGATGAACATGTCCTCCACTTTCTGGTGGCTCCAGTCAGTTTCGTAGGGCCAGTCTCATGATCAAAGGTAAAGTATGTCCTGAAAATTGAAGGCTACTTCCTACCATGGCCTGAGCCTCCTGAACTGAACACCTGGGGTAGCTGTCTTCTTGCTGTAGAACTCTGAGCTCCAATTAATGCAGCCTTCCACCTCTACCTTCCCCACTGCCGCACGCAGTCCATGTGCCAGTCCTACCTCTTGCCCCCAGCTCCCCAGCTGGATTGGCTGGGCCCACATCCCACTGCCTTCTCAGTCTCAGGCCTGCCTGTGCTCACACCATGCTCTATTGGAGCCCGTCCACACATTGACCACCCTTTCTTCCTTCAGGAAACTGGGTCCCAACTCCCCTGTTTAAGACATAGACACAACGGTCTTCCTCTCTTGAGGCCTCTAGTCCCCTCAACAGTGGCACAGAGAGGAGTCTCTCCTTTGGCCAGCCTCACAAGGAGGGGTACCCCAAGTTCCAGCTGGCCTCAAACTTGAGATGTAGAAGATGATCTTTAATTTCTGTTGTTATTGTTTTGTTTTGATTTGACTGATTTTATTTTATGTATATGAGTGTTGTGTCTGCATGTGTGTAACTGCAGCTGTGTAATACAGTTCCTGAGGTGACAGAAAAGAGTGTTGGATCTCCTGGAACTGGAGTTATGGATGGTTTTTAACTGCCATGTGGGTGCTGGGATCCAAACCCGGGTCTTCTACAAGAGTACACAGTGCTCTTAACTGCTGAGCCATCTCTTCAGCCTCCTGTTTTGGTTTTGGTTTGGGGGGATGGGGTTGGGGTTTTTTGTTCGTGTTTGCCGCCCCAACCAGCCTGGAACCCACTATGTATACCAGGCAGGCCTGGATCTTAGAGATCCAGGCCTGCCTGGTTTGTACAATGCTGAAGACTGAACCCAGGGCTTCTTACATGCTAGGCAAGCACTCTACCAACTGAACTACACCCCCAAAGTGGCCCTGCTTTCAGCTTTCTCTGTCAAATGGGATCCAGCAGTGTTGAGAGAAGAAGCCAGGCCTAGCCAAAACCTTCACTCAGCTCCACTATCATGAAGGGAGTCTCCAACTCTTGAGGACAGACAAGCCTCCTCAAGGTCCCTCTCTGGTCCTTGGGGTGTGGAAGCACATCTACTGTCCTGCCACTCTGAACCAAATCAAGGTGCCAGCCTTTTCCATGGGCACAAGAAACGGACATCCTTCTCCCTGCCCCCTAAGAGTTGTGTGGCAATTCCCATCCCCCCATGCCTCATCTCTACCCCAGCTGTGAGTGGACCACCCAGCTTCAGCCTCAGAGGGTACCAAGCTCCTGGGCACCACCCAGATATATCCAAGCCTTTCCCTGTGGCAAATTGCTCACTGCCAGCCTCATGACCACTTTGCTTTGATCCACTATTCAAGTGACCTGACCCAACTGTGAGCAGTAGTCTCCTCCCCTGGTAATCTCCTCCAGACTGCTACCCCTCCTCCAGAATGCTAAGGTGCTTACCTGCTGCTTGCTGGGGTGTCAGGGAAGCTGGGGCTCCCACTACGGAAAACAAGGGTAGCCTGGCCCCTTCACTGAGCTTCCACCTCAGCACAGCTTCCTGACCTCTCACAGTAGGCTCTCAGCATACCCAGTGGGTGCCAGACTGTCTCCCACCCAGCCCCTGGGCTTCTGGGCTCCAAGAGCTGCCACGCCCCCAGCTTTCACTTCCCTCCTGATCCAGGGCCTTTCCCAGTGCCCAACCCTAGCAGAGAACCAGGGCTTGCCCTCCTTTCTGTCCTGAGTATTCCCACTCTAAGCCCCCTGATGGTGGCTCAAATTCCTGTGAGGCAACATCCCCTGACCTCTGGGGCTCCCTAGAACCTGTGACTTCTCATGAGAGGCAGCCCAGGGACTTTGGAAAACTTTTCTTTTTCAAACAAAAAGCCAAGCATTGAAGACAGAAGCCGGGACTCCAAGGAGCCAGCTCCTGCAATCCTCTTTGTCCTCCTGGGGCCACCATTCCCTTGTGCTGCTCCCAGGGTGGGGGTGGGGAGGGCTGAGGGTTTTCCCAGGCAAGGAGCTGCAGAGGTAGGACAAAGCCATGCTAGGAACTCTGCAGAGGGGACCTCCTTGAAGAGCCAGGCTTTCCTACCCAGGAAAGACCGTTATAAGTTCCAGCTCTGACCTAGGAGCAGCCTGCAGTGAGCTGTGTATCCACAGTGCATTGATATGCTCTACATGGCAGAAAGCTGATGCCTGTTCTCCACACAAAAAGGGATTCTATACACACACACACACACAGACCCTGGTTATAGTACTGCCACTAGAAGTTCTCTTTCCATGTCACTGTCCTCTGAGGGAAGGAGACAGCCCTTACACCAGAGTGGTGGGTCTGCCAAGAGGATTGCTCTGCATCAAGATGCTGCTGCAGTGTGCTTTCCAGTAGTGCACATGCCACACTCCGTGAAAGACTCCTCTGTCTCGACTGATTCTTGCTAGGGTCTAAGAAGGAAATGAAGGGTAGAAGGAAGGACTGGGGCCAAAGAAGCCCAGTTTGCCCTCTAGAAAGCTGTGCCCACCCTGCAACCAGACCAAGGAGAGACAGCTCAGGCAGACTGCAGGCTCGACTCTAGCTCTACCAGGTTGGCAGACACAGGTCACAGACTGCCTCCATTGCATTCTACACAGGCCATGTGCCATGCATGTTACATGTGCTGCCTCTTACATGCTGTGCATATTATGTGCTATGTATGTCACATATCTCATGTTATACAATGTGAGCTATATCTGTTGAGTGCCATGTGCTGTGTGTACAGCTCTCTATAGTGTGGGGTAAAGGCTGTATGGCACATACATAGCATACATGTTACATGTGATACATGTTGCATGCTACTCAGGTCCATGTAATATTTTGTGACATCACATAGGTCATATGTTGTTTGTGCTATGTACTGTGTGTCATATGCTCCATGTGTTGTGTATTACATGTGTCACGTGTTCTGTGCCATGCACATACAGTATGTGCACACCATCTCCACACGTTCTGTTTATGTCATGTGCTATACATATTCTGCATGACCTAGGACACATGCTGCACACATTCTATTATTTGTATTATATGTTTAAACATTGCTCATTATGTATGTGTGTGATGATTAGTTTAATTGTCAACTTGACCCAACCTAGAATCACCTGGGAAGAATCTCAATGAGGGACTATCTAGATGAGGTTAGCCTGTGGGCATGTTTGTGGGGATTGTGGAGATTGCCTTAATTGATATGGGAAGAACCAGCCTTAAAGTAGGCAGCACCATTCCCTGGTTTGGGACCCTAGACTGTATACAAGACAGCTAGCCCAGCACTAGCAAGCACACCTTCGTTCATTCTCTTGGTTGTTTTTGTTTTGTTTTGTGGGTGGGAGGTAGTGTTTGAGACAAGGTCTTATTATGTAGCACTGGCTGGCCTGGCACTCACTATGTAGACCAGGCTAGGCTTAAACTCAGAGATATGCCTGCCTCTGCCTCTCAAGTGCTGTGATTAAAAGTGTGTGCAATTATGTCTGGTGTGTTCATTCCCTTTGTCTTGACTGTGGATATGATGTTACTAGCTGATTTAAGTTCCAGTCACTTTGACTTTCACCCTGTAATGGACTATAACTTGAAATTGTGAGCCAAAATAAGCCATTTTTCCCTAAGTTGCATTTTGTCAGGATATTCTATCACAGCAACAGAAAGGAAACTAGGACAGTATGTTGCACACTATACACAGTGCACCATTATGAGCAGTGTATGCTCCATGCACTCTTATGTTGCATGCCCCAAGCATGCATCCTAAACTATGTGTGACGTGGGACTTCCCACAGGGACTGGCTGGGCTCGCTCAGGCTCTGCCTGAGAGGTGTGCTGCTTACAGCAGGTTGGCATCTCTACTCTGAGCTGTGGATCCACACCTCTGGCTGCCAAGCTGCTGTGCAAGATCCCTGGCCCGCCCAGAGCCCGTCAGCCCGCCAGGCATCGCTGGTGGCATGAGATCTTGGTTATTACCTGTGTCATACAAAGCTACCATAACTCATTTATTTGTTCTTATGACATTGGACATGGGGTTAATTTGGGGATTTGCCTCTTTATAAAGTTACTATTACGTTCTTTACAGAGACCCATGCTTTCAGTTCTCTTAAGTAAATACTACAGTGGAATTTTGGGGCCATCTATCTGTGCATTTGCATTTTACCACAAGTTTCCAGTTTTCTATAGTGCACTGATTGAAAACTGAGCATGGTGGAGCATGCTTGTAATCCCAGCACTGGGGAGGCTTGGGTAAGAGGATCCCCACAGGCTTTGATGAGAACAGGAGATAGAAACTGGTCAGGTAAGGCAGGAACCCTGTGTTGGTTAGTTTTAACTGTCAACTTGACACAGCCTAGAATCACCAGGGAAGAGAGCCTCAATGAAGAATTATCTAGATCAGGTTGGCCTGTGGGCACATCTGTAGGGGGTTGTCTTGATTGCTAACTGACTCGGCCAACTGTGGGAAGCACTCTTCCGTGGACAGGGAGGGGACTGCTAGCCCCCTAGTGCAAACTAGCCGGCAAAGAGCAAAGATGCATCTTTTTCTCTCTGCTCTTGTGACATAGCTGCTTTGTGTTCCTGCCTCAACTTCCCCTCATGATAGGCTGTAACCTAAAACTGTAAGCCAGATAAAACCTTTCTTTCCTAAGTTGTGTTTTGGTCAAGGTATTTTATCACAGCAATAGAATGAAACTAACACAGACCCTAAAGCAGCCGTTCTGGGAAAGTCCTTGCCTAAGGCCAGGAATATCAGCAGAGGTCTGGCTCCTGGTACCTTGTTACCTTTTCTCTTAAATGAGAATCCATGCCAGGAAGCTAAATGTGAGGATGTGACCAAAACTGAAAGGGGACACTAGACACATCCAGGCCAACTGGACTGAGCAGCTCCCCGTGCCTCACCCCAGTTTCTGTCATCCATCCTATAAGAAGCCCCCAGACAAGCAGCTTGATGGCACTGGGATCTGCTCCTGCTGTCCAGGAATCTCTCTCTCTCTCTCTCTCTCTCTCTCTCTCTCTCTCTCTCTCTCTCTCTCCTCACACAGTGTGCGCTCTGTCCTTCTCGTCGCTGATCTACCTCTCTCTCCCTCTCTCTCTCTCTCTCTCTCTCTCTCTCTCTCTCTCTCTCTCTCCCTCCCTCCCTCCCTCCCTACCTCCCCATGAATCTGTAACAAACTTCTTCCTAAAACTTATTCTGTGGTCTGTGCATTTCATTCTTTTAATTCGAGAGACAAGAACTTGGAGGCACAGTTTTGTATGACTGTGAGCATCAGGCTGCCTAACTCCTGAGGTGAGAGAGAAAGCCTCTGTCCAACAAAAAAACACCCCACTCTCCTGAAGCTTCCCACTTGGTTTGTTGTTATTTGAGACAGGGACTCAAGTAGCCCAGACTGGCCTCCAGCTTGCTCTGTAGCTGAGGGTGACCTGGAACTCCTGATCCTCCTGCTCCCACCGTGTCATGCTGGGTTTCAAGCCATGTGCCACCATTCCATTTTGGTGCTGAGGATGGACCCCAGGGCTCCCAGCTCTACCAACTGAGCCCCACCAGAAGCTTTGATTTCTCAGATAAGCAATGATGTTGATATGCTCAGGGGTCATTGGATAACTTCTTTCTGAGATTGTCTTTATGTTGTTTGAATTCGTTTTGAGTTTGTTATTAGACCATATCCAAAAATTATTTTTTAGTATTTTTATTTACTTATTTGTTTGTTTGTTTATTTATTTATATGAATGTATTGCCTGCATGTATGTAAGTGCACTTGTGTCATGTAGTGCTTGAGGAGGTCAGAAGAGAGCATCAGATTCCCTGGAACTGGAGATATGGACAGTTGTTAGCCACCATGCGGTTGCTGGGAATTGAACCTGGGTCTTCCACAAGAGCAGTCAGTGCTCTTAATGGCTGAGCCATCTCTCTGGCTCCACCCCCAAATCTTATACTCTTGCTTTTTGACAGTTTATATGACTTCCTGCCTCAGCTGACACTACTACTTGAGGATTTAAAAAATGTTAGCCACCCTTTTCCCTAGTATTTTGTTTGGCACTTTCATACTTCTTTATAATGAATTTTAGTTGTGTTGGACCATTCCCCACCCTCATCCCCCTCCCTCTCTAGTTTGACCCCTTCCCCAAAAGCCCCGCCCCATTTTCAGGGCTTCTTTCTGTGTGTGATTCACGAAGTTTAATGAGAGTTTCTTGCCAGAGCAAGCTTACTGGAGCACAGGCAGTTTATCAGTGAATACACCACTTGAAGAAAATGCCAACAACTATTAACTGCCATAGTCCCTGAGGGAGGGCTGGGGCCTCATGGGCTCCTCTTGGCCTCTGTGATCAAACATTGGAGGGCTCCACCATGTGCCAGTCTTGTGCAGGTAATCACAGCCTCCTATATCATGTCCAGACTATTTTTTGCTCATTTTTTAAAAGACCTAATGCAGGCTGGGGAGATTGCTCAGCAGTTAAGAGCACTTGCTGATATTGCAGAGGACCCAGGTTCAGTTCCCAGCACCTACATTCTGAGGCTGCTTGCAACTCCAGCTCCAGGGTGATTCAACACCTCTACCTCCACAGGCACCTGCACTCACATGAACATACCTATATACAGGCATACACATACACATAGTTTGAAAATAAAAATAAATCTTTAAAACATTTACTTTTATTTTATATTCATGAATGTTTTACCTTCATGTATGTATGTAAGTGCACCGTGCTTGTGGAGGGGCAAAAGAGGGCATTGGATCCCCTGGAACTGGAGTTTTGGATGCTTGTTAGCTGCCATGGAGGTGCTGAGAACTGAACCTGGGTCCTCTGCAATGACAGTGCTCTTACCCACAGAGCCATCTCTCCAGGCCCTAAAAATAAACCTTAAAAAATCTTAGCCAAGAGTGATGGTGCATGCTTTTGAACCTAGCACTCAGGAGGCAGAGGCAGGTGGATCTCTGTGAGTTTGAGGCCAGCCTGGTCTACATATTGAGTTTCAGGTCAACCAGTGCTACATAGTTAAACCCTGTCTCAAAAAACAAAAAACAAAACAAACAAAATGTTTTGGGGACAGTTTTACACTCACAGTGAAATGAAGAGAAGGTAGTGAGTTTCCCCACACCCACTGGCCCACACTTGCCTGCCCTTCTGCCAGCGCCCCTTACAGGACAGTGGCAGTTACAGCTGCTGATCTACAAGGTGATATCATCAGCCCCGAGTTCAGAGGTCTAGGGTTTGTGCTTGGTGCTAGATACTATGTGGGTCTGTGTCTTGTCTGCTGATATGCATCTCTTGTCATGGTGTCATGCAGAGTATTTTCACTGTCTTCAAAATCCACAGGGCTCTGCCTCTTTGCTCCTCCCTTCCTGGCTGTCACTCATCTGTTATCACTAACTGCGACTACTTTCTCCAACACGTCCCATAGCCTTTCCAGTTTGGATTCTCCATGCAGTTACATTTCCTCCATATCTTAGTGTGTATTCACGAATATGTGTGCATTCATGTGGAGGCCAGAGGTCAACTCTGGTGGTGTTCTTCCAGAGCCATCTACCTTATTTTTGTAGACAGTCTCTCACTAAATGTGGAGCTCACTGATTAGGCTAGGCTGGCTGGTAAGCTTGTCTCCGCCTTCCCAGGCTGAGATTACTGGCAATGGGTTCTGTTCCTAATGCAAGGGTTCTGTGCCATATTCTGGTTGGTCAGGGTTTGACCTCACATTTCTGTTATTGGCTTATTCATAGGGAGTAGCTCAGTTCGAGAAGGAGAAGATATTTCTATAGGGAGCTAAAATTCAGGAGAATCAAAACTTAGATTTCAAGAACTAGAATCAAGTGCGGGTTCGCAAAAAGACATTTTCTTGAAATGGAGTCACTGTGGCTCAGCTACTCTTTTGACTGACAAGGGGCTTTTCCTGTCTCTGCCTCCCATCTCATCATAGGAGCTGAGAGTACAGACATTTGCTGCCATGCCCAGTTGTATGTAGGTTCTGGGGATTGAAACTCAGGTCCTCACACTTGCTGGCAAGTCTTTACCCACTGAGCATTCTCCCAGCCCTCTTTTGTGGTTTTAACTGAACATCTAGCCTTTGGTTTGGATTTTTAATTTCTTGAAGAAAAATTTGCAATTTTAATAAAGTCTAAATTGTTCATTTTTGTTTATTTTCTGGTTAATGTTTTAGTGTCCTTTTGCCCCAAAACATGGAAGTCTAGGAGCAGTATGACACTTTAGGAAGTTTCTGGAAAAAGGAAAGAGCATCCTCTTCTCCTTTGTCCTGCTGCCTGAAACATGTGATCACTGGAGCAATAGCATCAAAATTGAAAGGACCGGAGACTTCATGAGGATGCAGTACCAGCCCTTATTGTCTACTTCCAGATTTATTTCATGTAAGGCAGAAAGAATCTATTATTGTCTTTGTTCCTTACAACTGAACCTAATCATAACCATCATATAAAGAAAGATCAGTCAAAAAGGGAAGAGTGAGGGCAAGATGCATCCTTAAAAGCACACCTCCAGTGACCTACTTCCTCCAACTAGGCCCACCTCCTACTAGCCCATTCAGTTTTGAAGTCAATAATATGCTAATATATTCATGAAGTTAGCACCCTCAATACCCAATCGGTGCTCAGTAGAAGCACCATCTGGGACCAAGCCTCCAACACATGAACCTTTCATTGCAGTTTCATGTAGTCCAGGCTGCTTTGAACTCACCAGGTAGCTGAGGATAAACTTGAACTGAGTGCTGGAATTACAGGTGTGCACCACCATGCCCACTTTACATGGTGCTGGAGATTGGACCCAGGGCTTTGTGCATGATAATAATTAAGAGACAGGGTTGCACCTCATTCTTGTACAGGGATTGATGCTAGTCTTATGGGGTAAATTGATCTCATGAGAGCTGGTCGTTATAAAGTGAGGCCACCCATAAGCTTGTCCCTTCTGCACACAGCCATTCCACTGACCATACTGTAATGCAGCCAAGGGCTCCCTCAACAGTGACCAATCAAATGGGGCTACCTGAGTTCAATAAATCTCATTGATAAGGTACAAGCCTCAAATATGGTGTCATAACAACATAGAACAAATGAAGAGGAAGAGCTGATTAGATTAGATTACATTAGATTACATTAGAATAAAGTCAGAAAGGTGGGGCCCTAACCCAGTTGTACCAATACCCTTGTAAAAGGAGATGGAGATGGACTGGGACACTGGCTCAGTCAGGAAGTGCTTGCCATAGAAGCCTGAAGACCTGAGTATCATCTCCCATGTCCTCATAGAAGCCAGACATGGTGATGCATGCTTGTAATTCCAGCACTAGAGAGACAGAGACTGGCAGATCTCTGGGGCTCAGTGGCCAGCCAGCCTACCCTAATCGACAAGCTCCAGGTCTCAGTGAGAGACCCTGTCTCAAAAACATGGTGGGGGGTCAACAAGAGAGCTAAAGGCACTTCCTGCCAAGTCTTGAGTTCCATCCCCTGGGCTACATGACAGAAAGAGCTGACTCCTGCAAAATCTTGACCTTCACAAGCGTACCACTGTCCACACATAGACACACACAGACACACAGACACACACACACACACACACACACAACAAAGTTTATAAAAACATGATGTTTAGCTCCTGAAGAACAATACCCAAGTTTGACCTCTGGCCTCCACATGCACACTCCCATGTATGCATACACACGCATACACACACACACACACACACACAAAAAAAAAAAAAACCAATAAAATTAATCTTTTAAAAACTGTTTTACTGTTTTAGGTGCTGGAGAGATGGCTCAGCAGTTAAGCACACAGGCTGTTCTTGCAAAAGACGGTTTGAATCCTAGCACCCACATAGTGGCTAACAACCATCCATAACTCCAGTTCCAGGAATCTGACACCCTCTTCTGTCTTCTGTGGGCACTGCACAACACAGGTGTACTTACACACATGCAGGCATAACACCCATACACATAAAATAAGAATAAATAAATCAAAAAAATTTTAAATATTTTAAAAGAAAAGGATATTGGTGACACACCTCTGGGTATGTCTGAGTCACTTTCAGACCATTAGGTGATAAGTTCTCTGACCTGCTGAATGAATAGTTCCAAAGATTGATGAGTCACACTCTGAGGGGTGGTGAGGGAAGTGGGGGCTTAGTTGAAAAGTAGGAGGTGGAGCTTAGCTGGAGATAGTAGATCACTGTGGAGGTGTCATTGGGAGCTGTATTTTTCACTTTTCTGTGGCCATGATAGAATATTTTGACACAAAGCAATTTAGAGGAGAAAGGACTTATTTTGGCTGACAATTTCAGGGGTACAGTTCATCATGGGGAAGGCACAGTCCATCATGGGGGGGAAGGCACAGCAGCAGGACTGTAAGATCGGCCTGGCACACAGGAAGCAGAGTGAAAATAGGAAGTAGGGTCAGGCTATAAAATTTCAAAGCCCACCCCCTCAGTGACATACTTCCTCCAGCAAAGCTCCACCTCCTAAAGGTTCCCTAATCTTCCTAAATAGCACCACCAACTGAGGACCAAGTATTCGAAAACATGAGCCTATGGGCAATATCTTTCATTCAAACCACATCAAGGTCTTTTTCTTTCTTTCTTTTCTTTTTCTTTTTCTTTCTTTTCTTTTTTTCTTTCTTTCTTCCTTTCTCTTTCTTTTCTTTTCTTTCTTTCTTTCTTTCTTTCTTTTTCCTTCCTTCCTTCCTTCCTTCCTTCCTTCCTTCCTTCCCAGACCCAGGCTAGACTAGACTCTCTTGTATATCTGAGGATGAACTTGAACTTCTAATCCTCCTACCTCTGCGTCCTGAATGCTAGGATTATAATGTGTCCACCATGCCCAAGTTTATAAGGTGTTGGGGATCAAATCCAGGGCTTCCTGCATGCTAGGCAGGAGCTGTACTGAGTGCATCCCCAGCCTAGAGGCTATATCTTGACCTGGCCCCTTCCTGTGTTATGTGTTTCTCCCCTCCCTTTCCTATTTTTCAGGAAGTAAAGAACCCACTCTGCCACATAATCAAACTGCCACAATATTC
The DNA here is from genome assembly GCF_000622305.1 of Nannospalax galili. Taxonomy (NCBI): domain Eukaryota; kingdom Metazoa; phylum Chordata; class Mammalia; order Rodentia; family Spalacidae; genus Nannospalax; species Nannospalax galili. The sequence goes on from NW_008335195.1 coordinate 1,637,094, forward strand.
TGGCTAAGGGCATAGCACCAAGTGACCCTCTGAAACTGTCATCAAATTAAATCTTCCACGGGGCTGGAGAGATGGCTCAGCAGTTAAGAGCAGTGGCTGCTCATGCAGAGGACCTGGGTTCAATTCCCAGTACCCGTATAGCGGCTAAAATCCTTCCTAACTCCAGTTCCAGGGGATGCGACACCCTCTTCTGACCTCTGTGGGCATTGTGCAACACAGGTGGACCTACATGCATGCAGGCATAACACTCATACACATAAAATAAAAAGAATAAATAAAATATTTATAAAATAAGTCTTCCTCATTCAGGTAACTTCTGTCAGGTATTTGACCACAATAATGAGAAAATAATACAGGGGCACCTTTTCCCTCTGGTTTTATTTTATTTATTATTTTTTATTTTATTATTTTATTTTATTTTATTTGGATGAGTGTATTACCTGCATGTATGTAAATACACTCAGCCCTCCCCCTGGTTCTAAAGAGTAGATTTACTTAGGCTTCACTGAGAAGGAAATTATAAACACATTGTGGAAATAAACAAAGTCAGCTGAGAAAAGCAAAGGCTATTTACTCAGCACTGGCTGTAGCTAGGGAGTGTCACTATCTCTGGCATTTTAGTAGAGGCTCACAGACAGGCAGATAATGGGAAAGAAGTCTCTGGGTACACACTGAGTACAGGGTGCTAACCCAGTGATGCTGGAGGTGGCTAATTACATGCAGGACTGCCTGTGTGAGAGTTAAATGAACATATTTGACCTTAGATAGGTGCTAAGTTGGAAGGCAGGGCAAAACTACAGAGCTATTTGGAGCTCAGCTATTACTGAGCTTCCTGAACTGAGGGCTGGAGGCAGTGCCCGATTTCCTTCAAGTCAGCTTCCTTACAGGCAGCAGAGAGCAGAGTAAAATTCTAGATAAAGGGAAAAAATGCTGGACCTACAGTTCAACGGTTCCAGGAAATGAATCACCATCTTGAGTTGTAAAACTCACAACTTCCTTTTTATTTTTGTATTTCTTTTACAGAGCTGTGACCAGGGTCAGGAACTGGCCAAATGTGGCTGGTTTAAGTTGAACAGCTACACTACTGTGCTAGAATCCTAGGGACCACAGAGGGCTGGCCCTGGCAGTGGTGGCTGTCCTGCTCCCTGGCCCTTCTGTGTGGTTGCATGCCTGGGAAGCTGTTCCAACTCATCCTAGCTCCAGCCACAGCTACCCTGTCATTCTAGAGGGATAGACTAAACACTCATCCCTGGAGCCTCCTGACAATCACCCCCATATTAGTTACTGTTCTTGTTGCTTCAGAAAAATGCCTGACAAAAGGAAGAGTTTGTATTGGCTCACAGTTTGAGGGTAAAGTACATCATAGTGGGAAATCAAGGCACCAGGAGGTTAGACAGCTGATCACGGTGCATCTGCTGTCAGGAAACAGAGAGAGATAAACGGAGGTACTCAGCTCACTGTCTCCTTTTTATTTAGTTAAGGATCCCAGCCCATGGGATGGTGCTGCTCACAATTTGGGTGAGTCTTCCCACCTCAATTAACCCAATCTAGAAATTCCAGAAATGCCCAGAGGTTTTTTCTTCTAGGTAGTGCTAAGCTAACAGGGTGTGCTAACTCGTGTCTCTTTCTATGCTAACGAACCACTCTTTTAATCTGTGCATAGCTTCAAAGCACATGCAAGAGACAGGCCATACTCACCCCACCATCACTATTCTGGAACCTTAGGCCATGATGAAACTTCCCTGGCTTTCTTGATTCCCTCTAGACTCCTCCATGGATCCTGCTTGCAGTAGCCAGTGGGGCCATGTTCTTGCAGAGCCAAGCCATAATCTTCTGTCTCATAATTCTCCAACTGCTCTCTGTGTCACTTAGACCATGGCAATAGGCCACAATCTGAACTATGGCCTACAAGGGGTCATGTCAGCAACTGGCAAACTGTACCCCACCAAAGCAGTTCCTCACACGTTTACCATGACTCACAGCTGTCTGCTTGCTATGGTGATGCATTGGGGCCACCTCAGCCCTTACCACAAAGATATCAATCAGTCCCACAAATAGGTCAAAGGCAGCCCTGTGCTACTAGTCACAAATGCATATCCTGGAGCAAGTCCTACAGGCTAGACCAGCCTTCTGATGATCGTGTCCCCAGATAGCATGTAACACCACTAACAACCTGCCCCACTGAGCCTGTCCCAAGAACCTGACAGAGTGAAATAGCACATGCTTGTGTTATGCCACTGTACACATGTGTACATGCAGATATGAGCATACATGTGCAGGAATATGTACACATGTGCACATTTATGTGTGCCTGCACATGTGCACACATGGAAATGTATCTTTATGTGCATATGTGCTCATATGTTTGAGTGTGTCTACGTGCACATATGTGTGTACATGTGTATTCGCTCACATGTGTATTTGCACACATACTACTGGACATGGTGCCTAGGGTCTTACACATTCTAACACATACTTTTCCACTGAGCTCACACTAGTCACTCCATTTTCCTTTTTGCTTGACTCCATGCCTCCTCTTCCTCTCCTGTCTGTTGGTTTACTCTCTGTAGCCCTATAACTAGCCCTATATCTTTGAACTTTCTATCCTCCTGCCTCACCCCTCTGGCAGCAGGGTTGCAGGCCCCTCATGGGCCCAGCTTCACCTCCTTGCTCTCATTTATCCCATAACAATAACTTGGTCCACGGTACACATACTGTCTATGATTTCCTCTATATTCACATGTAACGACAGCAAAGCACATGTGCATATTGATACACATGGACACCTGAATGAATGCACATAGAAGGCTTAAGTGAATCTGAGTTCCAAAGTGGTTCCTGTGTCAAATGTCTTCCTGCCTCTTGACTTTCTCACCCTAGTGATGGCTGGTAGAAAGCTCTATGGAACCCACTGCTCAAATCTCCTCCTCCAGGCATTTTCATGGCTGCAGAACAGTCCACAGCATGGACAAAAATAATTTGCTCATCCAGGTCTCCATAATGATCTGCCCTTGCTTATTAATGGGGTAGGGTAAGCACCTGTGTTATCAGAGTTAGGGTCAGAGCCTGGTCCCTGACAGCTTCCCTAATAGGCTGCGTTTGGCTACCTATCCTCAATAAGTCAACTAAACAAGCGATAATGAAAAACAGAAAGAAGAGATCAATTCAGGGTGGCCACATTAGGAAGTGGAAAAAAGAGGCCCAGGACCCTCCCCCCAAGTTCAACTTTGGGGTCCTGATGTAGGTTCGGGTTTAAACAAAGGGCAATAAGTATGCTCAGCTAAGCAGTCCTTGTCAAGATGTGGTCCTGCTACCATCACTGTCTTTGCTATAATCTCTCCTGAAAGGTGCTCTGTAAATCTCTTTCCAAGAGACAAGCTCCTCCTCTGGCTAGCCCAAGGGCCCCAGATATTGCCTTCTCACAGTACAGGATTCCTGGGGAAATTGCAGTTTCCTGGGGTCCATAGTCTGGATAATCTGACAGCAGGAGCGAGGACATACAGATCTCTTTAGAATATACTCCTTTCAAGATAGTGTCACCTACACATGCAGGTGGCCTTCTTGGACTTATTTCCTTATGTACATGCCCCAGTGGGGCTGCATCTTACATTTTAACAGATGTTGCCCAGATGCTTGCCAGCACATCTGACACGTACCCCAGGAGAGATCTGTGCCAAGGCTGTCACTAGCTGTGAGGACCCTGTATGCCCCCGGGTCCTACGCATTCAGTGAAGCTGAGGGCAAACCACACTCCTCCCCATCCACCACCTGTTCGCTCTCCCACTTCCACCAGCCCAGCTAAACTTCAGGCCTCATCAGCACTGCTTCAGGATAGCTAAAAATCACACCTGAATTCCCTTATCCAGTTCCAGCAGAACAAAGCAAGCACGGACACCCCAACCATCAGTCCCCTCTGATGGCCTGCTTCTTCAAGGACAAGTGTTAATTTTCATGTGTGCTGGGGTCAGGGTACGCCCTCAACTGGTGGAAGCTAGGGCTGCTGAGAACGCAGAGGTTCCCACATTCTCTCACTTCTGGTATCTCAGAAAATTTCAGGCCTTAGGACACAGGAATCCACCAGGCTCACTTAAGTAGTTTGGTCCCCTCTACAAGCACTGCTGAGCTAATAACGTTGTCCTAGCAGGTGCGGGAGAAAGCCACATCCTAGCTGAAAGAACTGTTTAGCTTCATTCGTGAACACCTACAGTTAGCTGGGTATGCCACTCCCATGGCCTGTCTCAACAGGATTTCCTCCTGGAAGCCTGCTTGCTTTGCAGAGATGGACCAGGATGCGGAGACTGTAGTAGCCAGCAGTGCCCACCATGCCCAGCAGAGGGCTCCATGTGCCGCTCGGATCTCCGTCAGAGCCGCGGGCCGCACCCGCCCGCAGTTCCCCTCCGCCGCCACCTGGCCCTGGCACCCCGGGAGAAGTCAGGAAAAGAGGAAGAAGCGGGGAGCAGAGGCGGTCCGGTGCTAAGCAGTGGGGTCGTTCCTAGCACAGCCACAGGAACAGGAAGCTGCGCTCCAGGGACCTGGTGCGTGGGAAAGGACTGTCACTACTGTGCCCCATGGAAGCGCCTGGATCACAGCGCACTGCTCTGGGACAGGACCCGCCCAGAATTTGGACAAGATCTTCAAGAACTGGTGCTGGGCCTGGCTCTGTGCAAAGCCGGGGAGCTCCCTGGGTCACAGATGGTCTCGCCTGTGGCTGGGAAAGGATGAGCTATGCAGAAAGAAAAGAAGAAGAAGAAAAAAAAATACACGACTCACACTGTTTTCGAAATGGGACTCTAGGTTGTTTTTTCATTTCATTTTTTTTTTTTAACCTTTCCGAATAGATTTCCAAATCTACGTGGGTGGAGGGTTTTATGTTTGTTTGTACTTTGTTCTTTTTGGGGGGGTGGGGGGAGCGGGGCTCATGTAGCTCAGGCAGTCCTCAAACTATGTAGCAAGGATGTGCTTGTACTTGAGATGCTCCTGCCTCCACCTCCGGAGTTCTGGGATTACAGGTCTGCACCACCAGGCTGCTTTCATAGGGTGCTGGGGATCAACCCAGGCAGGCTATCAGGCACTCTACTAACTGGCCACACCCTCAGTCCCAGAAACTAAATAATAATATTCATTAATAATTTATTAGTATTAATTGGTTGATTGATTGATTGATGTGTGTGTGTATCTACATCCAGGTTCCTATGGAGGCCAGAAGAATGTGTTGGCTCTTCCTGGAGCTGGAATTACAGGGGGTTGGGAGCTACCCAATGTGGGTGCTGGGAATCAAATTCAGGTCCTCTGGAAAAACAGTACATACTCTTACCCACAGAGCCATTTCTCCAGCTCTTATCCCCCAAAACTCTTTTTAAAGCAGTGGTTCCTCTTCATCTAAGAGGGCTAACACTTGAAGAACTTCCAAACTGGAACACCTCCAGGAGGGCTGGAACCAAGTGGACTGGGAGCAGAAGCAGGAGCAGGGTAGAGAATTTTGAGCAGCTGCAGCTGGAAATGAAAAAGGTGCCCCCCGCCCCCAGGCTCCAGCGGCTGCCAGGGCAATCTGTAATCAACATGCAAACCCAGAGAGCAAAGACCAACATGAAGATAGGACCAGGTCAGGCAGAGTCCACTGAGACAAGGCAAAAAGTAGGCGCAATCTGGGGCCGGGCAACATCTGCCTGCAGCTGCACTCTTGCCCTATGGTGCATGGAATGCCTGAAGTAGGGGCTAGTGCCCTGGGGCTTTATTTTACCTGCACAGCAAAGGCTACTGCCAACCTCCCCAAGGTGCTGGACTGGGGACGTGTAGAAAGTGTAGAAATCTCCAAGTAGCAATATGGAAAGCAGACCAAATGAAAGGGCAGAGGAAGCTATGTAAGGCTGTGTGTGTGTGTGTGTGTGTGTGTGTGTGTGTGTGTGTGTGTGTTGGGGGGGTAGTGTTATAAGGAAAGAGTTCCTAACACAAAACATAAGACAAAAAGATATTTTTTTCAATAGTCTATCTTGACTGGTGGGATGCTCAGTGGGTAAAGGTGCTTTGCCACCAAGCTTGATGACTTGAGTTCAACCCCCAGGCCCCACATGGTGGAAGGAGAGAACTGGCTCTGGCAGGTTGTCCTCTGACCTCTACATCTCTATGTGTGTGCTATGGTGCTTGCACTTCTCTCTCTCTCTCTCTCTCTCTCTCTCTCTCTCTCTCTCTCTCACACACACACACACACACACACACACACACACACAATTTTTTT
>NW_008335195.1:1643361-1671844 GCF_000622305.1 Nannospalax galili
ATTTAAAAATAGTCTATCTTAAAATTAAGCTATAGCTGGGCACAGTGATGCATGTCTGAATTGAGGGCTGGCTCAGTGGGGAAAAGTGTTTACTGTGCAAACCTGAGGACCTGAGTTCAATTCCTGGATCCCACACTGAAAGGAAAGAATCAACTCTAAAAGTTGTCTCCTGACCTCCACATACCTACTATAATATGCATGTGCCTGCACTCTCACACATATCATATATACACATAAGTCACAAATAATAAGTAAAAAATTAACTCAAAATAAGTAAGCATTGGATATATGAATCTTTTATCAAATATGTGAGTTATAAATATTTGTCTGATTCAGTTGTGACTCCCCTGCTGATGCCCTTCAAATTAGACTCTGATATATATATATATATATATATATATATATATATATATTAGAGTCATTTTATGTTATTAGGTTTTTGTTTGTTTTCTAAGACAGAGTCTCATGTAGCCCATACTGCTCTCAAATTTGATATGTAGTTGAAGTTGGCCTTTAACTCCTGATCCTCCTGCTTCTACATGTATACAGATGTGTGCCATCACACCTGGAAAAAAAATCATTTTAATGCAGCCCAATTTATCTGGATTTTTCTTTTGTTAGCTGTTTTCGGTGGTATACATGAGGAACGTCGACAATTAAAGTTCAACTTAATTCTCTTACATGTGGCTATCTAGTTGTCCATGACCTTTTGTGTGCACATGGCACATGCTTCAAAAATCTACTGACACAGCTGGGCATGGAGGTTTAGGCCTGTAATCCCAGGCCTCAGGTGACTGAGGCAGGAGGCTTGCCAAGAGTCTGAGACCCCAGACAGTGAGTTCAGGCCACAATAGGAGACCCTGACTCCAAAAACCAACCAGTGCTGGGGAGATGGCTCAGAGGGTAAAGGGGCTTGCAGCCAAGTCTGACAACTGGAGTTTGATTCCCAGAACTCATATAGTAGAAGGAGAGAACAGACTCCTGCAAGTTGTCCTCTGACCTCCATACATGTGCCAAGGTACATGTGCATAAAGACCCCCCACACAATAAATAAACAAAATATAATAAAAAGAAATGAAAACAAAGACAGAAAGCAAAACCAGGAGCCGAAGAAATAGTTCATTTGGTAAAGTGCCTGCCACGCAAGCACGAGGACTTGAGTTTGAATCCTCATCACCTATGTAAAAGCTGGGTGTGGTGGCTCCTGTCTGAAACCTCAGCTCCGGGGCGGACAGAGACAGGTGGATCCCTGGAGCTTACTAGGTAGGCAGCCTAGCTGAATGAATGGACTCTAGGTTTATCGAGAGACCCTGCTTCAGAAAATAAGGTGGAAGGACAAGATGGCTCAGAAGGTAACGGTGCTTGTCACCAAGTCTGACTACCCCAGGAATGTAGCAGAACTAACTTCCACAAGTTGTCCTCTGACCACCACATATGGACTATGATACATGTACACATGGACATACATACACATCATGCACATATACATACACACAATAATAAATAAAATTTAAAACAAAAATGAAGATGGAAAGTGATTGAGGAAGACACCCAACTGGCCTCCATATGTATGCACACACTCCTCCATGTGCACCCATATGCACACATGCATATCCCCCCACAAACACATACGTACAACACACACACAAATCAACTGACTATGGATATAGGAATTTATTTCTGGGTTCTCTGTCCATAAAAAAGGGGGCATCAGGAAGGGGCCATAGCAAAATATAGCCCAAAGACACACCTAAAGCGACCTTCCTCCAGGTAGGCCCCACCCCCTGCTTGTCATCAGCTCACAGTGACACCATCAGTTTATGAGTTTATGGAGGGTTAATTCACTCATGAGGTCGGAGCAGTCACAACCTAAGCTTCTCCGGAAACCCATCCATAGATGAACGAAGGCCTGGGCTTCATCAGTCTCCCAGGTGTCTTAGTTTGCTTTCCTGTTGCTGTGATAAATGCCCTGACAAGAGCAGCTTAAGGGAGAAAGGGTTGACTCTAATTTCTAGGTTAGAGCCCATCTCATTGTGGCAGGAACTTGAAGCAACTGGTTACATCACACCCACAATGAAGAGCTGAGAGAGCAACAAATTAATGCATGCACATTCAGGGTGGGTCTTCTCACCTCAAATTAACCTAATTAAAATTCCTCAACATGCTCACAGGCCGACCGATTCCACACAATCCCTCACTGAGATTCTCTTCCCAGATGGTTCTAGATTATGTCAAGATGACAAAACTAGCCACATATTGGGTGTTTTTTCAAAATTGTGTGTGCACATGTGTGTACATGTGTACATACATGCATGAAGGCACTAGCACACCCATGCATGCATGCATGCACAGGTGCCCACAGAGACTTGAGCGTGCCATAGAGCATGTGCAGAAGTCAAAGAACAACTTTGTGGAGTTGGCTCTCTCCTTCCACCTTTATGTGAACTCCAGGGATCAAACTCATGTGGTCAGGCTGGCACAGCAAGTGCTTTTGCCCATGGAGCCATTTCACTAGTCCCCCTAGGTGTTTTTTTTTTTTTTTTAATTTAATTAAAAATTTTTTTTTATTTCATGTGTATGTGTGCATTGCTTACATGTATGTAAGTGCACCTGTGTCATGCAATGTCCTTGGAGGTCAGAAGAGGGCGTCGGATTCCCTGGAACTGGAGTTATGGACAGTTCTTACCTGCCATATGGGTGCTGGGATTCGAACCCAGGTCTTCTGCAAGAACAGCCAGTGTTTTTAACTGCTGAGCCATCTCTCCATGCCCCCCCCACCCCGTATTTCTTAATCCAGTTGTCAATCAAAATTAGCCATCATGGTAGTATTTTTTTGGGGTATTTTATGTATTATCAGACATACTGGTTCAATCTCCTTATTTGTTACGGGTCCTGTCTGATTTTTCTGTTTCTTATTGTGTCAGTTTTGGTGGTTTTCATGTTCATAGGAATTTGTCCCTGCTATTATCAACATGTAATTGTTTATAGCATTCTCTTAAAAACTTCTGGACTTCTTTAAAAGTAAGTGGTAGGGGATGGAGAGTTGGCTCAGAGGTTAAAAGCACGTGCTGTTCTTCCAGAGGAATGGAGTTCAGTTTCCAGCACCATGTCAGGTGGCTCACAACAGGGGATCCGATGCCCTCTTCTGGCTTCCACTGGCACTGCATTCACACATGGCATACTCACACAGATACACATTAAAAAAAAAAAAAACTTTAAAAAATGTTGGTAATGTTTCCATTTCTACTTTTGATTATTTGAGCTCTCTCTGTCTCTGTCTCTCTTCTCCTCTATCACTCAATATCACTCAACTAAGGAATTCCAAATTTTGTTGATTTTAAAAACCAATTTGGGTTTTGTTAATGTTTATTTCCTTCCTTTGATTTTTTTTTTTTTTTTTTTTTTTTTGAGAAAGCAACTCACTATATAGCTATGACTGGCTTGGAACTTGCTATGTAGACCAGACTGGCTTTGAACACAGTTTCCTGTGTCTCTACCTCCCTAGTGCTAGGATTAAAGGCATGTGCTATTAATGGCCAGCCCATTTGCTATTTTATGCTCAGTATACTCTTCTTTTTCTGTTTCATTAAGATGTACAGTTAGGTAACAAATTCGAGATTTTTCTCTTTACACTGAGGATTGACTCCAGGGCCTTGGGCATGCTAGGCAGGTGCTCTACACTGAGCCCCATCAGCCTTCAATGCCTTTAAATTTTTTTTATTTATTAGTTTTATTTTAATGTAATGCCTGCATGTTGTGTCACACAGTGCCCATGGAGGTCAGAAGAGGGCACTGGATCCCCTGGAACTGGAATTACAGATGGTTGTTAGCTGCCGTGTGGGTGCTGAGAACCTAATACAGGTCCTCTGCAAGAGCAGCCAACTCTTAACCTCTGAGCCATCTCTCCAGCCCCCGCCCCCAGTGCCTTTTAATGTAGGTACTTATAGCTGCATTTATAGGTACATTCCAATAGTTTCATATGCTGTATTTTAGTTTTTAAGCATATCAAAGTATTTCCAAATTTCCCTTTCAATTTCTTTGACTCATTAGGAAAGAGTATGCTGTTATCAGGTGCCATAGCTTAAGAGGCTCAGGCAGGAGGATCACTTTGAAGCAGGTGAACACAGAGGATACTTTAGTAGCCTGGGGTTGAGTTATACATACCCCTCTCCTAATACTGTATTTGGTAGCCGAGTTCCTTCACCTTCACCTGCACTGACTACACACACACACACACACACACACACACACACACAGAGAGAGAGAGAGAGAGAGAGAGAGAGAGAGAGAGAGAGAGAGAGCTAAACAACGCACCTAGCTACCTCAGAACCCCTTGACCCCCCATCTTCCCTGGCTACCTGTATTCCTATCTCTGAACCATAGCATGGATTTCTCCACCCCTATCAACAATCAGATTTAGTCAGTTTCTATTCAAATTTATTCACAATGTATCTTATAGGAAGGGCCAATCCAGACTGAACTGGTTTTAGATGCATGTGCAGTAAGATGAACTATATTCTTCACGTGAATTTTTAGGGAGAATCACCTATTTACCATCTTATGTCTATGCATAATTGGGTATCTAAATGATTAAAATCGGATGCATTATGGGAAGGGATATATGCAGTAGGAAAATGAATGTATGATCTATCAATCAAAATGGAGAATCAAACTATACCCCTTAGTAACCAGCCCCTCATTCCTTTAGACCCCATAAACAGAGACCCCCCCAGACTGTAACCTGGGGCCCGTGCCTTTGGGTAGCCACTGTCAATCTTACTTAACAGTGTATGCCTCTCTAACCTGCACTACTCCTTCACGTGAAGAAAGTAATCTTGCTTCTTTTGCAGATCTGTGTGAGCCCTTATTTTCAATTATTTGGATAACTAGCTAAGAACCTGGAAACATCAGACTGACCACTTGTAACAACTTGAGTCCAAGACATCAAGGTCAGCCTGGGTCATATAGAAAAGGTCCAGTCTCACAAATGCTCAGAGCATGATCATTTTCACATTTTTTGGTGAACTTTCCAGTTTTCTTCCCACTGTTGAATTTTAGTTTCAGTTCACTGTAATTGGAATATACCTCACAAAATTTCAATTATTTTTGTTTTTGTTTATTTTTAATATTTTATTTTACGTGTATGAGTGTATTGCCTGCATGCATGTAAGTGCACCTGTGTCATGCAATGCTCACAGAGGTCAGAAGAGGGCATTGGATTCCCCTGGAACTGGAGTTACAAATGGTTGTTAGCTATGATGCGGTGCTGGGAACCAAACCAGGTCCTCTGCAAGAGCAGTCAGTGCTCTTAACCACTGAGCCATCTCTCCAGTCCCTCTTTATTTGTTTTTATGTGTATGAGCATTTTGCCTGCATGTATGTAAGTGCACCACATACATGTGATGCCTGTGGAGGCTGGAAGAAGGTGTCAGATCCCCCTGGAACTGGAGAAATGGATGTTGTTAGCTACCATGTGGGTGCTGGGAACCAAACCCAGGTCCTCTGAAAGAGCAGAGAGGACTTTTAACTGCTGAACTATCTCTCCAGTCTCCAATTCATTTTTTTTTTTTAATGCATAAAACTTTTAGAGCTCGGAGAGATGACACAGTAGTTAAGAGCACATACTGCTGTAAGCCAGGCATAGTGGCACACGCCTGTAGTCCCAGCACTTGGGAGGCAGAGGCAGGTGGATCTCTGTGAGTTGAGCCTGGTCTACATAATGAGTTCCAGGCCAGCTGGGGCTACAGGGAGACTCTGTTTCAAAAAGACCAAAAAAAAATAAAAAATAAAAAAGAGCATCTATACACACACACACACACACACACACACACACACACAATTTTAAAAAGGAAAAGAGAGAGAAAAAAACTTTCAAAAGCCAACTTCAGAGCTTAACAGATGACCTGGAGAATGCTCCCTACTGACTGAAAAACATGCATTCTGGAGCTGGAGAGATGGCTTGGAGGATGCTGTTCTTGCAGAGCACCCGGGTTCAATCCTCAGCACCAACATGGTAGCTCACAACTGTCTGTAACTACAGTTTCAGGGGATCTGACCCCCTCTTCTAGACTCTAAGGACACTATATACAGAGGGTACACATATATCTAGGCAAAAGTCATACACATAAAATAAAAATAAAGAAAAAAATTTAAAAAATGCATTCTGAGGAGCAGAGGACACCGTGTATGTCTGCTGTGTGCAGTTGACTTACACTCTTACTCAGCCTTTCTAGGCCCTTATTGATCTGTCTGGTTGTTCTATTGGTTTTTGAAAATGAGGCACTGAAGTGTCCACTTACTATTTATTATACAACCATTCTGCTCATTTTTCTTTATATGTTTTAGGCTCTGTTGTTAGGTGTGTAGGTGCTCACAATTGTTCTATCTTTTCTCTGGAAAGATCTTTTATCAATATATAATGTTCCTCTTCTCTAGCAATTTTTTTTTCACTTAACTTCTCTTCCCTGAGAGCTGGACAGATAACTCAGTGATTAAGATCACTTACTGTTGTTGCTCCAGAGGACCTGGGTTCAGTTCCCAGAACCCACATCAAGTGTTTCATGACCGCCTGCAACTCCAACTGGAAGTCAGTAAGCCTCAGTAGTCTTCCTGCCTTGTCCCCCTCAGAACTGGGTTATACTGTGAACAGATGACTGGCTTGTCACACGGGTGCTGGGATCTGAACTCTGGTCCTCATGATTGTGCAGTAAGCACTCTTAATTGCTGAGCCGTTTACCCAGCCCTGATTTTGGGAACAGGGTTTCACTCTGTAGTCCAAGCTGACCTCAAATTCACTGTGTAGCCTTGGTTGGCCTTGAATTTTCAGCAATCTTCCTGCCTCAGTATCCAGAGAGCTGGGATTAGTTGTGAGTCACTAGGTTCAGCTGCTCTCAAATTTTTTGTCTTTACACCTGATGTAAGTCTCTTATCTACAACATATTGAAAGATCTTTTTAAAATGTCCAATCTGTGAGCTAGAGGTAGTGGTGCCTACCTACAATCCCGACACTCAGGCTACGGAAGGTGGATCCGGAGCCAGCCTATATTATAGAGTGAGACACTGAATCAAAACCCAAAAACAAAGACCTAGAAAGATGGTCCAGTGGTTAAGAGCACTTGCTGCTCTTCCAGAGACTCCAGATTGGTTCCCAGTACCCATGATGAACAGCTCACAAATGTCTGTAACTCTAGATCTAAGGATCTGACATCCTCTTCTGGCCTCTGAGGGCATCCACACACACCTGGCATACATACACAGAAACAAACACATGCATATATAAATTTTTTCCAAAAGCACAAAGCTGAGTATGGTGGTACACCTTTAACCTTAGCACTGGGGAGGCAAGGCCAGCCTGATCTACATAGCAAGTTCTGGGTTATATAGGAAGAACCTGTCTCAAAAAAGAAAAAAATGTTGTTAGGTGATTTCATATTTGTGCAAACATCACAGTGTTTAATAGCCTTATTAAAAATTCAGGGGCTGGAGAGATGGCTCAGCAGTTAAGAACACTGACTGTTCTTGTAGAAGACCCGGGTTCGAATCCCAGCACCCACATGGCAGCTAACAACTGTCTGTAACTCCAGTCCCAGGGGATCCAACAGTCTCTTCTGACCTCAGTGGGCATTGAACGACACAGGTGCACTTACCTACATGCAGGCAATACATGTATACACATAAAATTAAAAATATAATAAAAATATTTTAAAAATTTAATTGTGTGTGCGTCTAACTTTTAGAAGTTGGTCCTTCAGCCTTGGGCTGGGGGATCAAACTTAGGTCTTTAGGCTAGTGGAACAACTGCTTTTGGCTGCTGAACTCTCTACAGCTCATTCTCGATCTTTTAATAGGAGTTTACTCTTTTGTTCTTTTAAAAAATATTTTATTATTTTTATTTTATGTGTATAAGTGTATTGCCTGCATATATGCAAGTGCACCTATGTCATGCAATGCCCATAGAGGTTAGAAAAGGGCATTGGATCCCCTGGAACCAGAGTTATGGACAGTTGTTAGCTGCCATGTGGATGCTGGGAATGGGACCTGGTTCCTCTGCAAGAGCAGCCAGTGCTCTTAACTGCTGAGTCATCTCTCCAGCCACTCCCCCCCTTTTGTTTTGTTTTTTGAGACTGGGTCTCACTATGTACTGTAAGGTGCAGAACTAATGCCATGTTGGAAACAAAAAACTATTTACTTTCCTGACACATGAAAGTAAGACTGTTTTTGTTTACCTTTCTGACAGTGTTAACTTCCTTGCTAATCCAAGTAGCTCAGATAAAGTTGTTTTGAAATGCTTGTTTCTTATGTTAATGAACGAACCCCAAGGTGGCTAAAGATAGGGATTATTCTGAAGCCTTTGTTTATGTCATGTATTAATGAGTGAACCCTAAATCACACAGATAAAGATGTCCCTGAGAATGATCATGTGGCAGATTGAACATAGACTGCCAGCAGACTGCTTTCAGGAAAGCACCCTGTGTCTCTGGAGAACATAGTGATAAGCCCTCGCCTCTGGTTTTCCCCACCAGCATATTCTTTACACAGATTTTGGAAGCCGCTACTGTGTAGCTCTGGCTTTAGCACCGGAGTTGCCTTTCCCCTAGACTGCTGATCTCAAAAACTGCCAAGACTCCTGGACCTCCACGTGCTTTCCTTCCATCCAAACCCAGCATTTTAAAGATTTTCGGTATGAGCTCTGCTCTCACATGTGCCTGAGAACTCCCCTCCCATCACCTGCAACAATACCTTCCTGGTTTGGTGAGTGTGAATTTGTAATGTGTGATTTGAATTATTGTTAATAAACTTTTGTGAAAGATATATTTGGCTCTGATATCTTTGACAATAGCACCACCATCTGTTGACCTCTTGCTCTCTGGCTGGCCTCTGCCTCCTGAATGCTGGGATTAAAGGCATGGGCCACTATGCCCAGCTCTCCTTTTTTTTGAAAGAGAATCTTGTTATGTAGCCCAGGTTCGCCTCAAACTTGAAAGACTCCTGCCTTAGCTTTCTGAGTGGGACTGCAGGCCTGCACCACCATCTCTAAATCTTCTGATAGATGACACTGAGGCACTGTCATCAACTGCTGCTGCTGCTGAGAGGAACAAAACAAAGGCAAGAGTCTTCAGTTTCTCAGGGTCCAAGCAAATCTGCCAAAATACCCTAAGCTACATTACTGGTATCCACTCTGGTAATACAATGTAGGCTGCTGTCCCTACACCTATAAGGCATTCACAACTGAGAAAGAAGCTGATCCAAGCACACCTCAGAAAATTATCAGCAGTTACAGGGGAGGAGGCTGGGGCGATATCTCAGTGGGTAAAGCACTTGTATAAGGATGATGACATGAGTTCAAATCCCCAGAACCCATATAAAGTCAGATTCCGTAGCACCTGTCTGTAATCTCGGTGCTCATAGAGGAGATATGAGACAGAGACAGGGGAATCCCTGGACGCTCATGGGCTAGTACTCTGAGGCAAACAACAAAGACTCTGTCTCTAACAAGGTAGAAGGTGAGGACCAACACTTAAGGTTGTCCTCTGACCTCCACATGCAAACACTCAAATCAGCATGCAGGCAGACAGAAAGACAGACAGACAGACACACACACACACAGAGGGACAGAGGGAGGGAGGGACAGAAATATCAGCAGTCTATACCTTTATGAAGCACCCCCTATGAGCAGACCCCAGAGCTCCAAAGAGTTGATTCCCCTACAATCCCATTGTGGTTATACACATATGAACATGTTCTAGAATTCCAGAGTCAACCTCCACCCCCCTGATCGTAGGTCACTGAATAACTCAAAGCAGTGACCACCCTGAGATCTCTGCATGCTCATACTTTGTCACCAGGCACCACACCCTGAGAGCACACTGCCTGTGATGCTGTATTTGTCTCAGGCTATTGAGCTACTCCGTGATTTTGGCACAATTATGAAATTATCTAACACTTTTATTTTTGAGACAGCATCTCTAACCAAACCTGGCCTCAAACTTACTATGTAGCTGAGAATGATCCTGAACTTCTGATCCTCCTGCCTCCACATCTGTAGTGCTGGGGTTGCAGATATGAACCACATCTGGTTTATTCAGTGTTGGGGATCAAGTCCAGGGCCTCATGCTTGCTAGGCAAGCTGAGCTACAACTCTAGCCCCGTAACAACTCATTTTTCAGAATGTATCCCCATCCTTAAGCAACATGCATTTACTTAGGCTAATGACTTCTTGATACTTTTACCATCATAAAATGTACTTCTTTTTCCTTTGGTAGTATTGTCTTGAACATAATACAATAGCCACACACCAGTTTCCTTATTATTGTGACAGGGTCTCCCTTTGTAGCCAAGGCTGGTGTCATATATTCCATTTCAACCTATTTTCATTAATATGAATCTTTTTATTACATTTGTGTGTGTGTGTACACAGTGTGTGCATGCATGCACATGTGCATTTTTGTGGCGGTCAGAAGAGAACTTGTGAAGTTGGTTCTTTCCTTCTGCTATGTAGGTCCCAGAGATTGAACTCAGGTAGTCAGGTTTAGTGATAAGCAACTGAACCATCTCATAAGCCTCATGCTTCTTAGAATATAGTCTAAGTCTGAAATTATTATTATATTATTGTCTGAGACAACCTCTGTGTAGCTCAGGCTGTCTTTGAGCTTGCTACATAGCCTTGGCCAGCATCAAACTGAAGATCTTCCTGTTTCAGCCTCCTCAGTGCTAGGATTGCAGGCATATGCTACCATTCCTGGTGAATCTTAGCCTTTTACTTAGTGTTCAGAACCATTTACCTAATGCAATTATTGGTCTGATTTCTGTTTAATGGTCGCTATTCAGCCATTTGCTTTCTACTCTTCTTCCTATTTGTTCTTTTGCTTTTATTCCTACTGAGCTGATTTTTATGTTTTGGGTAATTTTAAAGATTTTACTTTTAATTATGTGCTTGTCTGAGTGTGGGTTTGTGTATGTATATGCAGGTGCTCTCAAAGGTCAAAGTGTCAGTCCTCTTTGGAGTTATAGGTGGGTGTGAGCTGTCCCATACGGGTGCTGGGAAGAGAACCTGAATCCTTAGCGAGAACAGGAGGTCCCTGACTCTTAACCACTGAGCCATCTCTTCAGTCCCTGGGGGAATTTTACTTAGCAAAATGTGCATTCGTGTATGCACATTTATGCACTGGGAAGTCAAAGGTCAATCTTAGGTGCTGTTTGTCAGGTAGGTGCCATCTACCTATTTTGTTTGAGAGTTCTCACTGGCCTGTAAGTCCCAGGGATATGCTTATCTCCCCCTCCCCAGTGCTGGGATTACAGTGCACGCCACCACACCTGACTTTTAAAAAAATTTGTGTGTATGTGTGTGAAGCTGTATGTGCCATGCACACTGCCAAGGCCAGAGGACATCTGCTGTTCTGCTCTATCGTTCCCCTTTTTATTCCCCTAAGGCAGGGTCTCTCACTGAGGCTGGAGCTAGCCTGGCAGCCAGCAAGCCCCAGGGATCCTCCTGTCTCCACCCCCTATAGCACTGTGTTGGAGGCATGCATGTGGCCACATATGGCTTTTTACATGAGTGCTGGGGATTTGAACTGAACTCAGGTCATACTTTTGTAGCAAGCGCTCTTACTCACGGAGTCCTCTTCCCAGCCCCCTCTTTTTCTGTTTGCCACATAGGTCCTCGGGCTGGAACTCAGGTCTTCATGGTTGGACAGCAAGCACTTTAAGGACTGAGCATCTCCCCAGCCCTTACATAAACAGAAGCATTCTGTTCTACCTCTTCTCTTCCACAGCAGTCCTTGGTATTTCTCTTTAATGGTCACTCTGGGAAAACACTGTGCTGCCTCAGCTTATCACAGCTTAGCCTGTGTTATCCTAAAACAATTCACGAGGAATATAAGAACTGTACAACTTCCATTCTTTGTGCAATTGAGATATAATTTATTTCTATATTTATCATAAACCCTACAATACAGATATTACTTTGCTTTAAGCAGTCAATGCTTTCTTAAAGAATGGAAGAAAAAGTAGCATAGTTCCCACATAGTCACTATGCCAGTGCCCTTCCCTCCTTCCTGTAGATCTGAACTTATATTTGGCATAATTTTCCTTTTAAAGAAGCTTTAGCAGTTTATGCAGAGCTCATCTCCTGCAATGAATTCTCTCAGTATTCAGCCATCCATCCTCTCTGCCCCCAGGGACTTTATCTCCCTTTGGGTTTGAAGACTCCCCTCTGTTCGTGATGTATTTGCATCTCCTTCCTTCAGCACCTTAACCAACGATTCCCCACACCTTCCCCAGTGAAGTCAGTCACTTTCTGTCCTGTTCCAGTGGCTTGTTTTCCTGGCTACCAAGTTTAATTTTTTTTTTCCTTTTGGTCTTTTTTGAGACAGGGTCTCCCTGTAGCCCCAGCTAGCCTGAACTCGCTATGTGGCCTGAACTCACAGAGATCCATCTGTCTCTGCCTTTGCTGGCATTAAAGGCATGCACCACCATGCCTAGCTCAAGTTTAATTTCTTTTTTCTTTTCTTTTTTTTTTTTTGGGTCTTTTTGAGTCAGAGTCTCCCTGTAGCCCCAGCTGGCCTGGAACTCACTATATAGACCAGGCTGGCCTTGAACTCACAAAGATCTGCTTGCCTCTGCCTCCTGAGTGCTGGATTAAAGGTGTGCGCCACCACGCCCGGTTTTAAGTTTAATTTTTTAATTAAACTTATTGTTGGGGGAGAGCATATGGGCAACAACACACATGTGGAGGTCAGAAGACAACTAGGAGGAGTTGGTTCTCTCCTCCCACCAGGTGGGTCCCTGGGAACAAACTCAGGTCAGACTTGGCAGCAAGTGCCTTTACTTGAACCACCTCGTCAGCCCTCTGGCTACCAATTTTAAAAGATTTTATCTTTGGTTTTCAGCACTTGACTATGGCCTGTGTGATGGTTTATACTGTCAACTTCACAGGACCTATAATCAGCCTGGAGACAAACCTCTGGGCATGTCTGTGAGGGAATTTCTAGGTTGGGTTTATTGAGGTGGGAAGACCCACACTAAATGGGATGGCACATGGAATGGGCTGGGGTTCTGGGCTGAATAAAAAGAAAATGAGCTGAGCATCAGCATTCTTCTCTGCTTCCTGACTGGATACAATGTGACCAGTTGCCTCAAGCTCCTGCCACCATGACCTCTGACTGACTGTACCCTCAAACTGAGTCAAAACAATCCATTCCTTAAGTTGCTTTCATGTCATTTTGTCACAGCAACGAGACTATGTGTGACCTGCTTTGCAGTAATTCTGCTTGGAGGATGGAGTGCTGTGGCGGCAGGGGGGGGGTAGTGCAGTGGTAGAGTGTGTTCGAGGCTCTGGCTTCAATCCCCAGCACTGGGGGGAAATGACCCAAAAAAACAAAAACAGGAGTGGTAATGGATGGATGATGATCTAAGAAACACAAATCAAGGGTATGGGGTGATGGGGATGTTGGTAAAGTACTTCCTAGCATGCATAAAGCCTTTGGTTCCATTTCCAGTACCTTATAAAACAGGCATGTTAGTACACATCTGTAATCCCAGCACTCAGGAGACAGAGGCAGAAGTTCAAGGTCATTCTAGCTTCATAGGGAATTTGATGTCAGCTTGGGCTAGATATGGTCTCAAACATACAAAAACCCCAACAAAAACCACACACACAGAGAGAAATGGGGAGGGGGTTTTATATCATAGCTCCTGGGAGAAACAGCCTGCTTCAGGAAAGCAGCTGGCAGAGGAAGTAGCAAAACTGGGTAAACCCCTCCACTGTGGTTTCCCACCAAGAGATGAAGTAGGGTTAGGTTTGGCTGGGCTCATTTGAACAATTTCAGCAAGCACGGAGGCACCAGAGTTGCCCCTGCTTGTCCCAGACAAAGCTCTGGGGTGACAGGGTGGGTGGTCTAGAGTATGAGGCTGAGGCTTGAACTTCACCTTAACAAGTCACCCCAGAGTACTAGCCTCTAGCCAGTACTTCATATATGGGTCAATGCTGCATTAAAAACAACCAACCAACTAAACTATTACAGAGCTGGCAAAAATCACACTTGCTGCTAACCCTAATGGCCTGAGTTCAATTCCTGGGACCATATGGTAGAAGGAGAGAACCAACTCCTGCAAGTTGTTCTCTGACCTCTACATGTGTGTAATAAATCTAAGCTCTGTCAGCCAGCACTTGCCTTTGCTTACTGTGGTCTTGTCTATGAACACATGACACACAAACTTTGCACTGTGCATGTGGTCACACTGCACAGAACCAACAAAGGCTGCCTGGGAAACCTTGGCTCAGATTCTAAACTCCAGTATTTATTGTAGTGTTTTTACTATACATACAAAGTTTTCTGCACTTACAGAGTCATAATGGTTTAATTACAGAAAATAAAAAAGACAGGATCTCCCTGTAACCCCAGCTGGCCTGGAACTCACTATGTAGACCAGACTGGCCTTGAACTCACAGAGATCCACCTGCCTCTGCCTCCCGAGTGCTGGGATTAAAGGCATGCACTAGCATACCAAATAGAAAATAAGGACTTTTAATATTTTCCTACAAATGTGTATCAAATTAGTGTATCAAATTGGTCTCTTTGCCTTGTACTGTTAGAATGCTTGACTTTAAAAAATTGCTGCTGGGGCTGGAGAGATGGCTCAGCGGTTAAGAACACTGGTTGTTCCTGCAGAAGACCTGGGTTGGAATCCCAGCACCCACATGGCAGCTAATAACTGTCTGTAACTCCAGTTCCAGGGGATCTGACAGCCTCTTCTGTTCTCTGCAGGCATTGCATGACACGGGTGCACTCACCTACATGCAGGCATAACACTCACACATGGAATTAAAAATAATAATAAATAAAAAATTTAAAAAGCCTGCTGCTTTGGGCTGGGGATGGCTCAGTGGTTAAGAGCACTCACTGTCCTTATAAAGGACTCAATTACCAGCACTCATGCCGGTGGCCTTTAACTCCAGGATATTTGACACCCTTGGGACTCCGAGGGCACTTTCATGTATGTGGTACAATAACTCATGCAGACACACACACACAAATTTAAAAACTGCTGCTTGAGTTGCTGACTTGAGTTTCATTTTTAAAAATCATTCAATGACGGGCTGGGGAGATGGATCAGTGGGTAAAGTGCTTACCTCACAAGCCTGAGTTCAGATCTCTAGAACCCATGTTAAAAAAATCCAGATGCTGAAGGGCCTGTCGGTAATCCCAGCATCTTACAGGGGTGATAGGTGGTGGAGAGAGCACAAGTTCCTCTGACCACCACATGCACAAAACCAATCTCTGAGGTCTCATGGTCAGCATAGGTATGGGATGTGGTAAGTACCATTATACTCATTATAATAATCATCAGACAATGTATTTGTATATCAAACCTTCATGGTGTATACCTTGAATATACATTCATTCATCAATTAAAATTTTAGAATAAAAAGTATGAATATAGGACATATTAAAAGTAATGAAGCAAGTGACGTGTAAGAGGCAGAGAGACAGACTCCTGGGGCTTGCTGACTGGCCAGCCTAGCCTACTTGGTGAGTTCCGGGACACTGGGAACCTGTCTCAAACAAAAAGGCTCCTGAGGAATAATGGCAGATGAGGTTATCCTCTTCCTATATCCTACCCCATATACATACGCACAAGCACACATGCATGTGTATGCACACAAACACCACTCCCCATGTCACGTCAGCATCCAGTTTAAAGGTTCAGGGCTCTCATATTCTCAGATGGCTCCTAGCTTTGGAGCTGCTCAGTGTGATTCATGTACATTTCCTTGAAGTCCTCCCTGAGCCCACAGCAGAGTTCCACTCATTCCTCAGGCTTCTATTTAAACAGTGTGTCCCTGCAGAAGCTTCTCCTGACCATCAAATCAGCCCTCCTCAGCCAGCATGCCTTCTGGACTTCCACCTCTGGGCACTTGACGCAATGGGTCAAAATGTCCATTGATCACTGAGCAGCAGAACTGTCTCCAGCTTTACTCCTCACCCTAGAACAGCTCAGAGGACTATCAGGGAAACACAGCACCTGCCCTCTAAGACTCAGTGAGGGCAGGCCAGGGCTCTTTGGGGCTCTATCTCTCCCCATCATGGTTGGCAGTGCCAGAGCTGCTTGCCATCCAGACTCTGCTTGGGGCAGCTCCCAGATTTGGGGCGAGAATCTGAGACCGCAGCTGTTCATCAGCTAGACTCTAGGAAAGCCTTCCAACCTTTGCCAGGGTTTATGACTTCTGACAAGTGAAGGATTGTCCTCTATCAATCTGCCCTTTCTATACATAAGAGCTGAATGACTAGCCAGACAACTGTAAAGAAGAGAGGGAAAAGTTTATTGTGTTGGGCAGACCTTATTGTCACCATGAAACCAGGATTCCCTTTGGACTCCAAGATTTTCAGACATTTAAACCTCAACACCAAGCAAGGGTAGCACCAGATGCAGTGTTGCACTGAATGAAAAGTAAGACATGGTTTCTTTAAAAATCTTAACCTTTGCCTCTGTTTTCTCTTGCTTCCATGGATTATCGGTTGAAAAAGAGTGCCCTTTTTTCATCTTTTGCCAACCACAGGTTGTATAATTTGCATTTTGGTGTTAAGGGAATGATGCCCTTTCCCTGTTGAGCTTGATGGGACAAGTGAGGCAGTGCAGAAAGCACAGGTGTGCAAAACCATGACCTCACATGTGCCACAGACCCTCCATGTTGCTAGAAACCTGGAAGACTCACTGCTCGGAGCTGACTTTGTTGTTTGCTGTTAGAAACTGTCAGCTTTCAATGACAGCCCGAGAGGGAGGGCCTCTACTCTTCATTGACTCACTGCCTCTATGTAACACAGAAGGGGTCTTTCTGCATCACACAGAGAAACCAAACACCAGTAATGAAGAGAAATGTGAATCCTCCAGACAACTGGAAATTTCACTGACTTCCTGAGTGGTTAATGTTTAATGTGCTTGAAATCAATCAGGCAATTATAAAGTCCTCATTGAGACTTTTCCCTCAGTACCTTAAGGCAGAGAAAACAGGAGTTTGTCAATTTAAACAAAAAATTTGCTACCCCACCAAACTAGAAACATGATGAGATATGTTTGATTGACTGGTCATCAAATGAAGCCCACATAAAAACAAGTATTCAAAAACCCACTAAAATGACAGAGCCACGGAGCCCACATTTAGGTAATGTGCAAATAACATACTCTGTTTGTCAATGGGACACTTCCCATTAGGTAGCTTTCCATGAAATCTGTCCAGAAAAATGGACTAGTTCTCCCTCCTAGCTCCTCAGGTCAATCATTTCTTTACTCACGAAGGGAAATTAAGAACAGAGATTTTAGAAAAAAGTTCACTCATGGAGGAGGTGGGAACAAGGAGTCACTTCATATTCATGCCATGTAGGTGATGTCCAAACAGTTTCAGATTAAGGTGTCAAGTCAAGTTTACTTCCTGGCAAAGGAAATTAATGGCTTGCTTTCTTCCTTATCACTTGGCTAGTCCTAAACCAGATGAAAGATATCAGGAAGAGCCTTAACAAGGTCCAGAACATGAGGTCATGAGGACAGAAGAACTCCAGCTCTGCCATGGAAACTGCTTTCAATAGTCCCTGGATATGCAAATATCTGTTCAGTTGGAAATGCAACATTTTGTCAGACACACAATGTCACCAGTCTTATAAAAAACCAACACACCACCACTCTCAACGTGAGGACTGTTCAGGACACTTTTAACCAAACCCAGGAGGTTGGACACCCTGACCACAGCACTCCTCCACAGCCCCAGATGTCAATCAAGTGCCACTGTCTTCAGAACACAGAAACTGACTCATGCTGATACATGTAATTCTGACATGTCAGTTCCTATTATCCTACCAACTGATTCACAAAGGAAACTTTCCACTATGGCATGACAAGAGAAAAAATTAATTACAGACACATGTTGGCTAAGAATACAGTGAACTTTCCAGAATCTTGAACATTCCATGTGATCAGTTAGTGCCTGCTTCTTGGAAAACATCTCTCATCTCTCTTTTCAAAAAGTCACAATATACTTTCTCATGATGGAGACAGTGAGGAAGCTAATTGGGACCATACTTCTAGAGCATTTAATGGTAGTGTCACCTTCTGGGTTGTCCCATTCATCTGCAAAGGTGATGAAGACGTAGAAGCAAACAAAAATACCTGGCAGAAGGAAGGGCTGACTACTTCAGAAGCAAAGCTGGGTTTGGCATTATCTAGCATCAACTGTTAATAAGACTTATGTCTGGGTGGTGATGCATGAGGAGCTAAGAACACAGAGAACACTCCGTCTGCACCTTCCTTTCCCAAAGAATGGGCATAAAGGAAGAAATGTGTGTGAAATCAATCAGGCAATTATAGAAAGAAGAAAACTGACCACTAGGACCCCCAGTTTTTAAAAAAAATATTTTTGAGACAGGGTCTCCTTGTAGCCTGGGCTGGCCTAGAACTCCCAGTGATCCACCTGCCTCTGCCTGTGCCAGGATTAAAGGTGTGCATCCCCCCACACCCAGCTTAGGGCGACCACTTGAAAGCACACTCTGACAACCTGAGTATTTCCTGCTCAACACCTCAGGATACTAGTACAATGGGAAGATTCTCGCTTCTGTCTATAGCTATAGACAGCATCAACTGCATCTCTGAAAGCTTAATTCAATGTGGAGATGAGGCTTGAACAAATGATGGCCCCATACTAAGTTTTGTGTTTGAAAAGGGGGAAAAATGACTATATATGTGGTGAAATTTTTATTTTATTTTATTTTTTGGTCTTTTTGAGACAGGGTCTCCCTGTAACCCCAGCTGTCCTGGACACACCATGGAGGCCAGGCTGGCCTTGAACTCAAAGAGATCCGCCTGCCTCTGCCTCCCGAGTGCTGGGATTAAAGGCGTGTGCCACCATGCCCAGCTGAAATTTTTATTTTTAAAAAGACTTCATATCCATGTTGTAAATGTACATTATGTTGGTAAAGGTCATGTGCTGTTTTAGCTCAATGAGAAGCTGGTATGGAAGCGGGGTTTCTGCCTCCCTCCCCTGGCCCCATTTCAAACCTAAACATGTTTATCTCAAAGTGATCTCCAAGGCATCATCTGGGGATGAACTGCCCCACCAACTCTATGACATGGAGGGCAAAACAATCCAAGAGTCAAAATACCATGTCCTTCAGAACAGAAGAACTGTTAGTAAAAACATGGTGTCCTTGAACACAGCTGGGAGGTAAATAATTCCCAGACACCTTATCAAAATCAAAAGACTCAGCTTCTGTTTATCCAATGATATAAAAGTGCCTGCAGTGGGAAAGAGAAGCTGAAAGTTTAGCCTAGGGAAGCTCAGCCATGGAGAAAAGGCTCAACTGGGAACTCTAGATGACTGCCTCAACTTCTTTAATCAGTTTCTGCTGGATGTCATAGGCACCCAATTTGATGATGTTAACTTACCTTTGCTGTGTTCTTTTACTTGGAAGTCTCACTGAGAGGACACTGCTCTACCTAGGACTCTCAATAGGGAATTCCCAGTGGCTGCCTTAAAGGGGCTTCCTCAGTCTGTTTCTGTTTGAGTTTTCGATTTGATGATGCTTTGCTATCTCTTGCTATTTATTACTTTATAAACTTACTTGTTCAAACCAAAAAAATATGGCTATTGTGGATCATTCTTTGTTCAAAACAAATGTATCACCACCTAGCTCAGAAGGGTGAGGACTGAGCTATTCACTTGTACTTGTTTTTCACATTCTTTTTCTATGTGTGTGCTAGGATGGAACCCAGGGCCTTGGGCTTGCTAGACAAGCACTCTGCCAATGAGCCACACTCCAGCCTCCTTCCTATTTTCAAAAGGCAGGTAAAAAAGCACAAGGCCATGTGAGCTAGAAGGCAGGGACAGTATCCATCAGTGCTCTACTATAGACACCTGCATCTTGGGCAAGATGGAACCCCACACTGGTCCAGGCCAACAACAAACCCAAGGGCTGCACAGCCAAGGCCGTGAAGACACACAGAGCAATGAAGGGCTGTAGTCCTTCACAACACAGCTATGTTACCTCAGAATTGGAATGAGCCTTGGCAAGTTCTGCAAGCCAAAGAAAACCTTCAGAGCTAAAATAAATGGAAACAAGACAGTGTAGAGAAAACTGTGAGTTCCAGGGTCAGAGCTATTCCTGATCTTAAATCTAAGAACATTTGGGAGAGAAAAGGCCTGGGTCTGAGATAAAACTCTACAAGAGAAAGGGCAGGTGGTGCTGTGACCATCTGGATGGAGCCTGAGATGGATCACTAAGGGGCTTAGTACGGCTGTGTCCAGCCAGGAATCTGATAACTGACTTTTTTTTAGACAGTAGGAAGAAAAAGCAATCATTTTTATAAATACAAAGTTTGTTTACAAAACAATTACTTAGAAGTTTCACTGGGATCGGGCAGGGTAGTACTGCCTTTCAATTCAGCCACAATGGATGGATGGCTTATGAGAGAAAGGCCAAGTTTTCATCTCCTTCCCTTGAGCACCCAGAGCCCTCCTACAACTGCTGCTTTCCCAGCCCTCACTCAAACTACCCGAGTCCTCCCGAAGACTGATTTGCTTAGCAATCACACTCAGCCAACCCTGAACACACATAATTGTTGGTTGGATTTCAGTAAACGATAAACCAAATGCTGGGAGAACACGGGAAGGGGGGTGAGAAGCACACTGGCATACACCTTTGAAGCATGGACCTTGGACAAAGCTTCTGCCAGGTTCTGCTGCTGGGTGGGCATCTGCAGTGCAGCGACAGCTGTAGGTAAACTGAGGTAAGGAAGAACATGGTGGCTTTGCTGGCTGGCTTCTGGGCCAGTGCAGTAACACATGCTCTTGGATGTGGGCAAAGGACTCGGCTTCTTTCAGTTGCTGCTGCCCTTTCTTCCTCAAGTTATAAGCGCGCTCTTGACAGAGTCCCAAAAGATCAGCCACTTGTCTTCCTCTGAGGTACAAATCCATCAGAGCCTTAGCCCCAAAGATCCAGCACCCACCATAGTACAGTAGTCAAAATCAAATGCTCAGAATCAAAAGGTATGGCATACCTGCCCTGTCAGTTCATCAGCAGTTGTATCGACAGATCAGAGAAAACTAGCACTTAGTATAAAAACTGTTTGTCAAATGGTGGGATTTCCTATCTTCCTCCAGAGATCATAATTCTTCGTGTTTCTGAGATTCTACAAAATAGAACAATGGAATATAAGACAAGTCATAAAATATAGCATGGGCATTGTCCACAGTTTACCCCACTACACACATACACTGTAGCTCTCAGATGAATTTATAAGAGCTTTGGTTTGGTATTTTTGTATTAAAACTAGAAAGCAAACACAAAAGAAAGAAGACATTTTTAGCTTTAAAAATGTTCAAACAGCCAGGCATGGTGGTGCACACCTTTAATCCCAGTACTCAGGAGGCAAAGGCAAGCGGATCTCTGTGAGTTCAAAGCCAGCCTGGCCTACATAGTGAGTTCTAGGACAGCTGGGGCTACAGGGAGACCCTGTCTCAAAAAGACCAGAAAAAAAAAAAAAAAAGTTCAAACTACCTGTTAATCCTACTCTGGCTATATTGTTTTCATAAGGGCAGTATTGGCTCTCAGTCAATTCATTTTTAGTCAGGGGTGTTCCTTTTTAAATAAATGTTATTCTATGTACTAGTATATCTATTCTTGGATATTGAAACTGTTTTTGATGCTGTTTTTTGCCTTTTGAGACAGGGTTTCACTATTTAGTCCTGGCTGGCCTGGAACTCACTATATAGACCAGTCTAATCTCAAACTCATAGAGATCTACCTGCCTCTGCCTCCTGAGTGCTAGGACTAAAGGTGTGTACCATTAAGTTTCCTTACATGTATAATTTTTTCCTTATTGAATTCTTTAAGATATATTTCCAAAACAAGAATTTCTGAAGATATAAGCATTTTCCTTCTTTTGTAAAAAAAAAAAAAATTGTGTGCATGTGTGGAGGTCAAAGGACAACTCTGTGGAACTGGTTCTCTCCTTGTACTTTTTAATGTGGGTTCTGAGGATCAAACTCAAGTTGCCAGGCTTATGTAGCAAGTGCCTTTGCCCACTAAGACATCTCACTGGCACAGTGACATAGTATTTAAAAGGTTCCTGATAACATGCACGCCATTTTTTAAAAAAAAATTTATTATTATTTTTTATTTTATATGTATTCGTGTATTGCCTGCATGTAGGTAAGATGCCCACGGAGGACAGAAGAGGCTGTCAGATCCCCTGGAACTGGAGTTATAGACAGTTGTTAGCTGCTATGTGAGTGCTGGGATTTGAACCCAGGTTTTCTGCAAGAACAACCAGTGTTCTTAACTGTTGAGCCATCTCTCCAGCCTCAGGCATGCCACTTTTAAACAGGGTTGTCCAAACACAGACAGCTTCAGCAAGGCTTACAACTCTCTCCTCCACGCATGGCATTACCAATATATATCTATGGTTTTCTAATACAGCAGGAACTATTGACAACTCTAATTTGATTACTATTTCCTCTAATTTACTTATTACTTGTAGCTTGCCTCTTCTTTTGAACTGTGTGTTCACATTTTTTTGCCAGTTTACCTTGGATGGGTTTTCATAATGAATTTGAATTGTTTTTAAGGTGACTGTGTAACCTTTTAGCTGTGCTATTTATCAGCACATGCTAGCTAAGCATTCCACCACTGAGCTACATTCCCAGCCCTCAAGAAAACACTTCTCATAACAATGGTTAGGTTCTTTTATCCTGCTGCTGGTTACTTGCCTGATAATTAAAATTGTATGAGTATGTAAAAATTGTTTGTGTATATGTGTACTTTTACTCTGTAAAAGATATTATGAAGATATAATAAAAATGATATGGAATAAAAGTTGAAATCTATTAAAAAAATAAGACCTGGGGTTGAAGAGATGGCTCAGTGGGTAAGAGCACTGGCTGCTTTTGCAGAAGACTTGGTTTCAAATCCCAGCATCTACATGGTGATTAACAATGGTCTGAAACTCTAGTTCCAGGGGATATGGCACCCTCTGTCCTTCAAGAGCACTGCACGACACAGGTGTACTTATACACATGCAGGCATAACACTTATACACATTAAAAAAAAAGAAATAAAAAAATATGTATTAAAAAACAAATAGGATCGAAGTCTTAAATGTAGCCAGGCATATACCTTTAATCCTAGCACTTGGCAGGCAGCAGGGGTTGGTGGATCTCTGAGTTTGAGGTTAGCCTGGTCTACATAGTGTGTTTCAGGCTAGCCAGGGCAGCACAGTGGGACCCTATCTCAATAAAAAAGAAGTCATTTTATCTTCAGCTTAAGTTAAATATATCTAATCCATCCTTACCCCAATATGCCTGCTTTCTACAACATTTTTTAAAAAATCAATATATACCTCATTTTGATTTAAATTCATTTGTTCACTAGTATCTTGACAGAATTAATGAAAAAACAAACAAATAAACAAACAAAAATCACCAATAAATCTTACAAGAGTTCCTCAAATGATATCAGGTTTGGTTTATGTATCATAAGTTCCTGAACCAAAAAAATAATCACAGTTAAGGCAGCCTTGGAGCCAGCAAGATGGTTTAGTGAGTAAGGGGCTTGCCACCAAGCCTCAGCCTGACCACCTGAATTTGATCCCCAGGACCCACATGTTGGAAGAGAGAACTGATCCCTGAAAGTTACACACACACACACACACACAGACATACACACACACACACACACACACACACACACACACACACACACGCGCGCGCGCGGACACAAATGTATTAATTTTTTAAAAAGGAACTTTTCATCCCCTTGCAAAAAAAAAGCCAGCAAAACTATATTACAAGTATTGTTGCAAAGGCAAAATGAAAAATAAACCCTGCTGGTGCTACGATTAAGGAAGAGAATCCCCCCTCCATACTCATTATTCTGTTGTTTTGGAAACAAAGCAGAAATACAAAGAATTACTTATTTAAAGGCAGAGGCTCATGCTCACCTCTCTGGCTGGCCTCTTGTGTCTTCTCTTCATTCAGTGTCCCCATCTTCTTCTCCTTCTGGAAGACAGTCTGCAGATGCTTGATCTCCTGATCATAGTCTTGCCACTCGGGGACAATTCGCATAGCTGCCTCCAGCTTGGGCTCTTTGGTCATGGGATTATTACACTGAAGACACAACAAACACACCTCAATGAAACTTAAGAAAAGGCACACTATACAGAATTAAAAGGTGTTTCCAGTAGGCATGGAGCTGCTCAGGCTGAGGCAAGAAGATGGGGACTTTAAGTCTAGCCTAGAGCAAAAAGTATACATGGCAAAGGTGTCTCTGTTCCTTAGGTCACATGTCCTAAATGGACAATAAACCAAAAACCATTCCAAGTAACTAAATGTGAAAACTGCTACTCACAGAGGTGAGTTGGAAGACAAGTAGTGACTCAGCAGAAAACTGCCCCATCAGCTGCTCAGGGACCTGGCTTCCTGTGTCAAGTCCCCCTGAGCTGACTGTGACATGCTCTGCAGTCCCAAGTTCACAATAGTAGAGAGAGACCATGAAATTCAGTGCCAGCAGCCCAGGTACTAGTACAGATCACAGAAGCAGGACAGCTTACCAAGTCAATTGTCTTCGCCTTCTTCTTAGAGGCATCATCACACCAGGTTTCACACCAAAGCCATTCTTGAGGAAGTGATTTGATTGGCACTTGATGGATCATGTTATTGGGCAAATCCTGTTTGGTAAAGAAAATACAAAACAAAAATATAAAGTTCAGGAGGAAATTTAAATAAGCAATAAAAAAAATGTTAACTTAAAACTCAACTAGGGGGCTGGAGAGATGTTCAGTGGTTAAGAGGACTTGCTGCTCTTGCAGAGACCCAGGTTCAGTTCCCAGCACCCATATGGCAGCTCACAACTATCTGCAACTCCAGTTCCATGGACTCTGACACCCTCTTCTGGCTTCCACCAGCACTGTATGTATATAACGGACATACATGCATGCAGGCAAACTCTCACACATGGCATGGTGGCGAATGCCTTTAATCCCAGCACTCGGGGGGCAGAGGCAGGCAGATCTCTTGAGTTCAAGGTCAGCCTGGTCTACATAGTGAGTTCCAGGACAGCTGGGGCTACAGGGAGACCCTGTCTCAAAGAAAGACCCCCCAAAACAACAACAACAAAACCCCAAAAAACAAACAACAACAAAAGTCCCCAAACGCAGTAAGAATTCGCTGTATCAGACACTACAAAAAATATTCCTGTTAACACTACAAAAACTATTATTTTTATTTTGGTTTGTATTCATTGAGACAGGGTCTCATTCTGTTGCCCAGGCTGACCTGGAACCTGTGCAGTCCTGTTTTAGCCTCTCATGTGCTGGGATTACAGTTGTGAGTCACCTTGCCCGGCCTCTGTCTACTTTTAAAATTCAGCTAGGGATAAAGAGGCAGCTCTTACAACTTAACATTTTCAAAAAGGAAAGTGCTGAATCTCCTGTCCACTAAGCCTTGCTTCCAAATAGATGAGGCCCACATTTTTTTTAAAACAATAAAATGTTCTATTGTCCTAACATGTCAAGGGGAAAAAAACCCAAAACACTGATAAAACAAAGTGCATGATTAACGGTCATATGATGACTGCAAAGAATGATGTAATCAGTTAGATGTGGTGGTGCATACCTGCAATCTCAACACTTTGGAGGTTGAAATAGGATTTCAAGGTCACTGAGTTCCAGGCCAACCTGGCTACCTGAGACCCTGTCTCAAACCAAACTAAGCCATATCAAACAATGATTCTGACAACAATCTCTCATAACCTTATGTATAATGGTACAAAATAGACAATGATTCCCTTTATCAAACCTTGTCAACAAATAAACTTCAAAATTCAATCAAGATATCAAATGCAGGTGGGCGTGGTAGTGTAAGCCTTTAGTCCCAGCACTCCTGAGACAGAGGCAGATGGAGCTCTGTGAGATTGAGACCAGCCTGGTCTACATAGGAAGTTTCAGGTCACCTGGGGCCTGAAAAAAGACCTATCTCAAAAAGACCAAAACCAAACCAAACCAAACCAAAAAGATAACAAATGGTAATACTTTTTTGTTTTATTTTTATTTTATTTATTTTTTTTTTTGAGACAGTTAGCATGGCTGGCCTGGAACTCATAGAAATCTTCCTGCCTTTGCCTTCAAAGTGCTTCAAATGCTAATCTTGATGTATTCAAATTTTAGGTTTAGACACTATTGAATCTGCACCACTGCAATAAAAAGTAGAATCAAGAACATAGTATCCACTGCAACTTTATATTCTGCCTAAAAGAGCAAATTACTTTTAGTATTAGTTTATGAGGCTAACGTACTTTATGGAAATAACTGAAGAGGTAAGTGATGTCACGAAAAGCACACACTTGGGGCTGAATGTGTGGTTCAGTGGAAGTGTGTGCTCTGCAAGTATAAGGCCGAGTTAATCCCTATCACAACAATGAAGAGTACAAGAAAAGAAAAGCTTACTCTTGGTATCAAAGAGCTAATGAGAGAACAAAGAATTAGTAGGTTAGAGGACAGAGGCCCATAAAGAAAACCCTAGAATCTGGGGTTCTTCCTCCAGGGTCATATGGTGATTAGCAAGGCTTTATAAGAGTTTTAGCAGCCACTCAGTCTCAATGTAACAAAGGTCTGTATAGAAAGCTTGTGGTTGAGGGGAACACTGATGAGATCAGCTTTGGATGCTAACGGGCCCATCAAAGACTGCAGACCACTTTCAAATCATCAACTCTAAAAGTGAACTTAGATAATACCAGACACCAGAGCCAACAGGTATCTAACAAGAAGAAATAAAATTCTGTCATAAGATACTGTTATTTTCAACCTCAAATGATTTCTACAAATAATCCTGAAAAAAAAAATGCCTCAGACACTATAGAAAATAAACAGCTGAGAGACAATATGAACGAAAAGATAGCAGAAATAAGACAACAGAATCAGACCCACAGTAGCTATATGTAAAAATAAGAGCTAGCAGGCAGCACAAAGACTTTCAAGTCAATATAATCACTCTATATGAGATCATTTAAAAAAAAAAGACAGAATTTCAGTACAGAACTGGAAACAAAAAATATCAGAATGGAAATACAAAGCCAAAATTAAGAAAAGAAGGGTAAACAAATTAGATGGGAAATTGTAAAACCAAAGTACAAGATACTAAAATAAAAGAATGAGACAAATTCAGTTTAAAAATCAAATTTAATCCATGCATCCCCGGAGTGACAAGACTGGGGAGAACATTGCAGGAGCATTGCTTTAAGAGAAGTCACTGGAGTTTCAAAGTATAATGAAGGCACAGATTAAAACACCAAAACCCCTGCTGAGATCAAGTAAGAAAACCCAAAATTGAAATGGAGGTATCTAATGGAGGAATTTGCTGAAATTAACACAAACTTAGTGCAAACAAGATAGGGTGGCACATGCCTATATTCTCAGTACAGTGTAAGACTGTCTCAAAAAACCAAAACCCACAACCGACTACCAATTAGTCACCTCACCACAATACAAATCTTACACACAGTCAGAAGAAACCTAATCTTTAAAGACAAAAATACTCAGAACTGGAGGTAACAGCTCAACTGAAACATCAGAAATCAAAAAATCATGAACGAGAGAATGCATTAAAACTTCTATAACTTCCAGGCTGCAAGTTTAAATTCACTAAATATATAAGTAGGGTACAGTTCAGTGGTGGAGTGCTGCCTAGTATGTATAAGGTCTGGCTTCAACCTGCATAATAACTAAAAAAAGAAAAATAGAAAAGGAGTTTAAATACAAAAGAATGAAGTTGGACCCTTACCTTACATTTTATATGCAAATTAACCAAATTTGTAGCAAGGACCTATTTCTAAGACCTTAAATTATAAAACTTAGAAGAGAGCATAATGGCAATCTATGTCATTGGATTTGTTGATGAATTCCTGGATATGACAGCAAAAAGCACAGATAAAAAATAGAATGGAAGAAAATACAAATCTTATATTTGATAACAGATTAATATTCATAATACACAAAGAACTTTTGAACTCTATAACGAATCAATTAAAAAATGGGCAACTGACTGGCTTGACTAGACATTTCTTCACATGTGAAGTGGGAATAGCATGAATAGCCACACAATAAACCCACAGAAAGATAACAACTTCACTTGTCACCAAGAAAAATAAAAATCAAAAGCATAGTGAGAACCAAGCATGGAAGCCCAGGCCTGTAACTCTAGCACTAGGAAAGCTGAGCAGAAAGACCACTTAATTTAAGGCTAGCTCGGAGTACAAAAACCCCTACATTAGTTTACTCTGTGTGTGTATGAATGACTTGTGCACCATGGCACATGTGTAGCATCAGAGGACAACTTGTAGTTCTCTCCTACCATGTGGGTTCTGGGTCATCAGCCTTGGTGGTAAGTGCCTTTACACACTGAGCCATCTTGCTGGACCTATTTTTTTTTTTTTTTTAAGAAATATTT
>NW_008335195.1:1675326-1681165 GCF_000622305.1 Nannospalax galili
GTGAGTGCATCTGTGTTGTGCAATGCCTTGGAGGTCAGAAGAGGGCTTCAGATTCCCCTGGAACTGGAGTTAAGGATGGTTCATAGCCATGTGGGTGCTGGGAATCGAACCCGGGTCCTCTGCAAGAGCAGTCAGTGCTCTTAACTACTGAGCCATCTCTCCAGCCCCTCTTTATTACTTTTATTTTTATTTTATGTGTATGAGTGTATTGCCTGCATGTGTGTAGGTGCACCCATATTGTGCAATGCCCAAGGAGGTCAGAAGAAGCGGCCAGTTCATAGCCATGTGGGTGCTGGGAATCGAACCCGGGTCCTCTGCAAGAGCAGTCAGTGCTCTTAACTACTGAGCCATCTCTCCAGCCCCTCTTTATTACTTTTATTTTTATTTTATGTGTATGAGTGTATTGCCTGCATGTGTGTAGGTGCACCCATATTGTGCAATGCCCAAGGAGGTCAGAAGAAGCGGCCAGATCCCTTGGAACTGAAGTTGTCAGCAGCCATGTTGATGCTCAGAATAGAACCCAGGTCCATTGCAAAAGCAGTCAGTGTTCTTAACTGCTGAGCCATCTCTCTAGCACCCTGTCCCCCATTTTTGTTTTCTTTGGGACAGTCTTGCTATACAGCTGTGACTGGCCTAGAACTCAATACGTAGAACAAACTGGCCTGGAACTGTCAAGAGTTCATTCTGTCTCTGGTCTCCTGAGTGCAGGGATTACAGTGCACACCACATCTGGCCAGGACAGCTTTGTTTGTTTGTCTGCTTGATTGAGACAGTGTTTGCCTGCCTCTGCCTCCCAAGTGCTGGAAGCAAAAGTGTGTGCCACCACACGTAGCAGGACAGCTTGCATATTTATTTATTTTTAGTATTTTTATTGAATTTTTGCAATTTCCAGACAATATAATTTGATGACATTTACTACCCCACCCCCCCCACTTAAGTCAATGTACTCTCTCTGGGCAATAAAGCCTATAGAGTCTAACTTAAATAACCAAATGTTCTCCAGCGTGGGCTCATCCACTCTAGCTTGCATAGGACTTGTGCATGCTGTCACCATTCCTGTGAGTTCATATGAGTAACT
This sequence comes from Nannospalax galili, assembly GCF_000622305.1. Taxonomy (NCBI): domain Eukaryota; kingdom Metazoa; phylum Chordata; class Mammalia; order Rodentia; family Spalacidae; genus Nannospalax; species Nannospalax galili. The sequence goes on from NW_008335195.1 coordinate 1,676,405, forward strand.
GGCCAGCTGTCTGGAGAACTCTGCCCCCCACGATGGTTGTCCACCACCTCCGGCTCTTACAATCTTTCCACCTTCTCCTCTGCAATGATTTCCAAGTCCTAGGCTCCAGGAGCCTGACAGAGGCATCCCATCGAGACATAAATACTCTGAAGCCCCTTCCTCCCTATACATTAGAAAGATCTAAGTTTCTGTACCAACCACCATCTGCTGCATAAGGAAACGTCTCCGGTGAGAGCTGAAAGATGAACTAATCTTCAACAGTGGCTGAGCATCTGACCCAGCACAGTTCATTCTGATTATCCCTCCTGGGACTGGGAGTCCATATTATTATGAGGGTACCACAGTTATATCTCACAGGAGGGGGCCATAGCTCCAAATCTCAGGTGGGGAATCCTAGCTCCAGCTTACAGGAGGGGAACCTCAGCTCCAGTTCACAGTAGAGGACCACAGCTTCAGCTCATAGGAGGGGAATCACAACTCTAGCTCATTGGAGAGGATCAGGATTTCAGCCCACAGGAGAGGACCACAGCTCCAGCTCACAGAAGGGGTCCACAGCTCCAGTTCATAGGAGGGAAACCACATCTCCTGTTCACAGGAGAGGACCATAGTTCAGAGGAGGGGAACCACAGCTCCAGCTCCCAGGAAGAACCATAGCGCCAGCTTACTGGAGAGGACCACAGCTCCAGCTCCCAGGAGCGGCCACAACTCCACCTCTAGCTCACAGGAGGAGATCACAGCTCCAGCTTACAGGAGGGGAACCACAACTCCAGCTCATTGGAGAGGATCAGGATTTCAGCCCACAGGAGAGGACCACAGCTCCAGCTCACAGGAGGGGAACCACAGCTCCAGCTCATTGGAGAGGATCAGGATTTCAGCCCACAGGAGAGGACCACAGCTCCAGCTCGCAGGAGGGGAACCACAGCTCCCACTCATAGGAGGAACCACAGCTCCACCTTACTGGAGAGGGCCACAGCTCCAGCTGGGGCTGGGGGGCGGTGTCCACAGCTCCAGCTCACAGGAGGGGAACTAAAGCTCTAGCTCTCAAGAGGAGACCACAGGACCAACTCACACGAGGAGACCACAGCTCCAGCCCACAGGAGGGGACCACATCTCCAGCTCACAGGAGGACCTCGACCTCAGTCCACAGGAGGGGAACCACAGCCCCAGTTCACAGGAGGGGACCATAGCTCCAGCTCACAGGCAGGGAATCACAGCTCCAGCTCCAGTTCACAGAGGAGGACCTCAGCTCCAGCTCACAGGAGGGGACCACAGCTCCAGCCCATGGGAAGGGTCCATGACTCCAGCTCACAGGAAGGACCACAGCTCCAGCTCACAGGAAGATGCACAGCTCCCGCTCACAGGAGGAACCATGGCTCCAGCTCTCAGGATAGGACACTCCTGCTCACAGGAGAAGACCACAGCTGAAGCTCATGGGAAGGGACCATGACTTCAGCTCACAGGAGGGATCACGGTTCTACTTCTCTTTCTTTCCTTAAGTTCTCAGGCTCTCAAACAGTTTCTCCCTGCAAGTACATTAAGTACACTCATGTCCTGCAATGCCCACAGTGGTGAGAAGAGGGTGCTGGATCCCCCAGAACATAGCTGCATTTGACTGGCCCAAATCCTTGCTCGTCTGGTTAAAACCCTCCAGATACAATCCTCTGGACAGAGGGAATGGGGACCAAGATGGCTGGGTGCTTGGGTTCCGCTCCTGCCCACCACGCAGATCCCCACTCATTTCTCAGCTGCTGAGCTGAGTGCTGGAGAAGCCCATGAAGGCCCTGAATCACTAAAGTCATTCCAGCAGGAGCAGTAGCGGCAACTGCCACTGCCGTTGTCAATCTAGATGGCTGTCAGGAACCATGCTATAATGTACAAGGGCAAAGTCCTCTTCAAAACTCTCCTCCAACAACCCTCCATCTTTGGCAGTGTAGGCTTCCTCAATCCATAGCTTCGACTTGGCCATGATCAGATTGGATTCTTGAAGGAATTCTGACTTGAGGTTCCCTCGGTCCATGGCAGCAGTCAAATGCTTGTGCATTTCAGTCAGCTGGGCCTGGGGTGGACTGGCTTCCTTCTGAAGGGGCTTCTCCTTCAAGTGCTGCTCTAGTTTCAACTCCCCTGGGAGAAGTTCAATCATGTCATCTCTGTCAATGAGCTTGGTTGACAGGTGCTTCAAGAGCTCAAGGGTCTGCTCCTGCTGGCACTCATGTGGCAGCACTCGATCTCCATCTCCAGCCTCTGGCCTACCTTCCTGCCTGCGATGGCACGGTGCCCTGGTCTTTCCCACCCTGCAGTGGGAAAGCCGGCTTTGGGAGGCTGCCACCGGGGCTCTCCCAACTGGCTCCAGGACAGCTTATATTTTTTAAAATTACGGACGTGTAGGACTGGGGAGGTGGCTCAGCGGGTAAAGCTTGCCAACCTGAATTTGAATTCAATCCCTAGGACCGACATGGTGGAAGGAGAAAAACCAACTCCTGCAAGTTTCCACACACGTTGTGGCACTTGTACATACACACACGCACACACACGCGCGCGCGCACATACACACACACAAATGTAATAAAAAATATTTTCCAAATGAGAAAGTGGATGAAAATAACAAGCATTAAGGATATGGAGCAAATGAACCCTTGTGCATAACTAATGGGAACATGAAATGGTGCCACCACTGTGGAAAACATTTCGTGGTTCCTCAAAAAGTTAAACATAGAGTTTCCACGTGATCCAGTAATTCTATTTCTTATTATGTATCATCAAGAACAATTCAAATAATGAATTCAAATAATTGTATGCCAATGTCCATAGCAACCTCATACACACATGTCAAGAGGGTAAGCCAAGTATTCACCAATAATTAAAAGCAAACAAATTATGCATATATAACAATATTATTCAGTCTTTAACAGGAAGGGAATTTTGACCTAAGGAAATAAACTATTATACAACATAGATGAACATTCCAGATATTATGCTAAGTGAAAGAAGACAGGCAAAAGGACAAATATTGTATGATTCCACTTACGAGTTACCTATAGTAAGTGAATTCACAGAAACAGAAAGTAGAAAAGAGAATGCCTGTGAGATGGCTCAGTGAGTAAAGGTGCCTGCCACACAGGCCTGATGACCTGAGTTCTATCCCTGTAAATCACATAAATGTGGAAGGAGAGAACCGACTCTAAAGCTGTCCTCCACTTTAATACACATACACAAACACACAATAGTAAAAACAATGAAGAATGTATTAGTAATTTTTTGTGACTGACAGCAACAATTTAAAGGAAGAAGAATTTATTTTGGCTCGTGGTTTCAAAGGGTTTAATCATGATGGGGAGAGCAGACAGAGCAGCTCATGCCACAGTCAGTCAAGCTGCAGAGACACGGAAATGTCAGCACTCTGCTGGCTTTCTCTTTTATTTAGTCCACACAGAGGAATAATGCCAATGACATCCAGGTCATTGCACCTTTCAGCTAATTCTTTCTGGAAATGCCCTCACAGACACAAAAAGGCATGCCTCACTAGTCTCAGTGATTCTAAATCTAGTCAAGATGACAATGGTTAGCCATCACAGAGGATGGAGACTTGATTCACTGGATATCAAAACACACAAAGCTAGAGCAATTTAGATATTAAGGTATGGGCATAAAGACAGACCAATGGAATACAATAAAAGGAACAGACAGATGTAGGTGTGTGTATGTATGCATGAATCCTTTATTCTAGTTTCTTTTTTTAGTACTGGGGATTGAACTCAAGGTCTTGCTTATGTTAGGTAAGTACTCTACCACTAAGTTACATTCTCAGACCCTGGCAACGTCATTTCTAAAAAAGACAGACTACCAGAGCAATGTGTTTTATTTAAAGAAAAGAAATTGGGCCAGGTATGACAGCACACATCTTTAATCCAAGCAGAGGCAGGCTGATCTCTGTGAGTTCTAGGCCAGCCAGGGCTACATAGTGAGACCCTATTTTAAAAAAAAAAAGAAAAGAAAAAGAAATCATGCCCAAATAACTGTATATTACATCAAGTAACTAAAGTTGAATTTGATCTCACACTATACAAAAACCAGATTCCCACTGTTAGAATCTGAAATGCTCCCCACAGGCTTGAGTTTTGAATGCCGGTTCACCAACTAGTGGCACTACTTTGAGAGGCACGGAACCTTTAGAAGTAGGCTGTTAGGTGAGAGTCACTTGGTGGTAGATTACCCCAGCAACTGCCAGTGGTTTTCTGTTTCAGCCACCAAGAACTGAGCTGCTGTGTCACATACTCCTCACCACAACGAACTGAAGCGCTTGGAAGCTGTGAGCAAAGTAAATCTTTCCTCCTATAAGTTGTTTCTGTCAGGCATTGTGGTCACAGCAGCACAAAAGTAATTACTACAACACTGAACAAGAAGGGATGAGGAGGAGAGGGAAGAGAATAAATACAGCCTCAAGGAACTGTGAGTCTCTATCAGTTATACCATCATAGAAACAATGGGAGACCCAAAAGGAGGGAATAAGCTATGGGGAGGAAGTGAAGAAGAGGATAGGGGAGGGAGAGAGACAGGGTAAGAAATGTTCGAAGAATGTTAGAACAATGAAAACTTCCAAAATGTGAAGCAAAACAATATTTACACATCTAAGTGCAAATGCACTCCACATAGTATAAACTTAAAAAAAAAACAGTACTTAAATATATTCTACTTAAAAGAATGAAAACTAATTTAAATTATGTTGAAATCAGAATTAAAGAAACAATTTGTCTTGTCAAAAGG
>NW_008335195.1:1681646-1685229 GCF_000622305.1 Nannospalax galili
AAAAAAAAAACAGTACTTAAATATATTCTACTTAAAAGTATGAAAACATATTTAAACTATGTTGAAATCAGCATTAGAGATACCATGTGTCATGTACAAAGGCTCCTCACTAAAATTAAAAGCTAACTTCTCATAAGAAACCTTGGAGGACAGTAGACAATGGGAAAGATATTCAAGGTGCTGAAAGAAAAACTAAGCAAGACTTCTATATTCAGCAGAACTATTCACCAAAGCTGAAAGAAAAATTTATACATCCTCTGAGAGGTCATAGCCAGGAGTCATGATGCCTTCTAGAAATATTAAAAGAGAATTCTTCAGGCTGAAATGACATGACAACAGAAAATAACTGGAATCCATACAAAGAAATAGAGAGTACCTGAAACTAGAAAAGGGAATGTTAATGTATTTTTAGGATGCTTCCCTACCCTTCATCAATTTAAAAGAATGTAAAAAGTACTTACAAATCCGTGTTGATGGGCACATGATAAATAAAGATGTTAACTGATAACAGTTATAAAGGAACAGGAAAATGATTAGTTTTTATATATACTTATTGAAATTAAGCTGGTATTCATTCAACTCAGAGTGCTATAAATTAAGATGTTAATGGTAATTATCATAACAAAGAAAATGGCTCAAAAATATATAATGTTGGCACTGATGAGATGAATCAGAGGTTAAGAGCACTAGCTGCTCTTGAGAGGACCTGGGTTCAAGTTCCTAGCACCCACATGACGGCTCACCATGTAACTCTAGTTCCAGGGGATCTAATACCTAACCTCTATAGGTATCTGGCAAGCACATGGTGCGCATACAAACACTTTTTTTTTTTTTTTGGTCTTTTTGAGAGAGGGTCTCCCTGTAGCCCCAGCTGTCCTGGAACTCACTATGTAGACCAGGCTGGCCTTGAACTCACAGAGATCCACCTGCCTCTGTCTACCGAGTGCTGGGATTAAAGGCGTGCACCACCATGCCTAGCACAAACACTTTTATACATAAAAATAAAGTCTTTCAAAAAATAATTAAAACAATACACTAGAAACTATTACAGAAAGGCAGTAAGCAATGCAGGAACTACAGGAGATATAATACAATGATATAGAGAATGAACAGCAAATATTAGCTGTATATCTATCCTCATTAATTACAGTAAACTTAAATGAACTGAATTCTCCATTTGGAGGCCACAATAGGATGCCAGCTCATACCTACTGTTAACAGACTGACAATGCCAGGGCTCTTAACCACTGAGCCATCTCTCCAGCCCCTCAAAACATATTTTCAGAAGGAAAGAAGGGAATAGGACAGGAGGAAGAAAATTCAAATGAAGAATGGACAAGTAAAATGTACACAAAACAATGTGGATGAGTCAATGACACACTGAGCTAAAGAACTCTGAATAGAATGAATATATTTCTATGATTCCACTGAGATAAAGGAGGGAATGACAGGGAAACTGAGCTGCAGTGTTTACAGTGCATGCTTAGCTCATACATCCATAGAGAAAAGCAAGTGAAGCAGTTCCCTAAAGTCAAGACGCCAGTTTCTTATGGCAGGGACGAAGGTGGTAATTGTCTACTCTGGATGCAGCTCTGGTTTATGGGCAGGATGATATATATGAAGATGGATAATCTGTAATTTTTTTGTTTTGTGCACTCTTTTTATGGGTGCTACATATTACAATAAACATCTTTAAAAATTCAAGGAAGATTTAAATTATTATTTAAAAAAATATTTTATTATTTTTGTTTTATGTATATGAGTATATTGCCTGTATGTATTTAAGTGTACCTATGTCATGCAATACTGAGGACATCGGATCCCCTGAAACTGGAGTTACAGATGATTGTTAGCTGCCATGTGGGTGCTGAGAACTGAACCGGGGTCCTCTGCAAGAGCACAGTTAGTGATCTTAACTGCTGAGCCATTTCTCCAGCCCCAGATTTAAATTATTTAAAAAATATGAGACTGTTTTTAAAGTACTTAAAACTATAATTTGATCTGAGTGCCTAATATTAGTAGCTATTCAGCAAAGTTTCCTGAAACACATCAAAGCTTCTGACACACATACACACAAAGGAAAACTGTGATACTATATTCTATTTTAAGGATTCTAAGAGCTACTAGTTCCTGAAACTGAAAAACAAATGACTCTTGCAAGCAGAGAAACAAATCTGTCAGATGAGGCTGAGAAAAAATTTAAAAATTAGGTTATGGTTCAGAAAAGTAGCATCCTTCCACCTTCCTCCCTAACTAACTAACATCAGGTCTCTGACAAGCTCACCCCTTGTGAGGTCAGACAGAAAGTACACACAGTCCTTTCCATGAAGAGTCAGTTCTGAGAGGGCTGAGACACAAATACAACTTCATTTTCTGACAAGACTGTACAGCTGTATCTGAAACTGTCAAGAATCACAAAACAGTCACTTACTTGATCAAGATTTGAAAGGCTGTTAGGATCCTGACTCAGACCTTGATACTGTCCCCGGAGTCTGTCACCAGCAGCTATTTTCCTAAACTTCTTCAGATCCACGACATAGAGGGCACTAAATGGAGAAGAGACACTTGTTATAATCAAACCACAGATTTATGCTGAATAATGGAACAGCTCATTGGTCAAACATAATGTCTCGTTGAAAAGGGCATTATGAAGTCTGCAGCAGAGTCAATCAGGAGCTACTGCACTATCCATACTCTGCTACAACTGCTTATTTTGTTCATGGTTTATTTCTGAGACAAGGTTTTTAGCAAATTCAGAAGATTTTACAATAAAACCGTAACTGATAATAACCATTTTCCAAAAATATCCTGATGTCTTAAATGTTACAGTAGTAAAAGTGCCACAGTATTACAATTCTTTGGAGTGAGGAAAGTCTAAAACTGAAATCACTGTATTTTATCAACTATTTATATATTTTTAAAATATTTTATTTATTTTTATTTTTTATGTGTATGAGTGTATCACTTGCATGTAGGTAGGTGCACCTGTGCTGTGTAATGCTCACAGAGATCAGAAGAGGAGGTCAGATTCTCCTTACAGACAGTTGTTAGTTGCCATGTAGGTGCTGGGAATCGAACTCTTAACTGCTGAGACATCTCTCCAGCCTCTTCATTGTTTATTTTAAATAACTTATTTTTGTTTTGCTTTGTTTTGTTTGAGACAGGGTCTCAAAATGTGTCCCCACCCTCTAAATCTTCCAAATTACACTTTTCCCAGAGTGCCCAATTAGAAATGAATGAACATATATAGTGTTTGTCTTAAGAGGTCTACTTCTAGGAAAAATATACTTGAAATAGACAAAAGAACATATTTAATAGATTATGCATTGCAACACACTATAATATGAAAAATCTACAAATAACACACTGCAACAATATGTAGCTAAACAAAGGAATAAGGTCTTTATATACTGATAAAAATCTATAAGTGGCCGGGCATGGTGGCACACGCCTTTAATCCCAGCACTCGGGAGGCAGAGGCAGAGGCAGGTGGATCTCTGTGAGTTCAAGGCCAGCCTGGTCTACATAGTGAGTTCCAGGACAGCTGGGGCTACAGGGAGACCCTGTCTCAAAAAAGACCAAA
>NW_008335195.1:1685289-1730777 GCF_000622305.1 Nannospalax galili
AGGCTCAAGTTAAGTCAGGTATGGTGGCATACACCTTTTTTAATCCCAAGCAGGAGGATCTTTGTGAGTTCAAGGTCAACCTGGTCTATGTAGGCCAGCTGGGGCTGCAGGGAGACTCTGTCTCAAAAAAAAAATAAAAAAAAAAGCTCAAGTTATAACACAATGTAAAGAGGATAGTTATTTTGTATTAACAAAGAATATAAATATTCACAGTTGTTTCAGTGAGAATTAAATTCTGGAAGGACAAACAGAAGACAGGTAAGAGAGGTAATCTGCTGAGGGCATCTGGATAAAAAGAGACGGGACTGCCGGGCGTGGTGGTGCATGCCTTTAGTCCCAGCACTTGGGAGGCAGAGGCAGGCGGATCTTTGTGAGTTCAAGGCCAGCCTGAACTCCCTACATAGGGAGTTCAGGTCAGCTGGGACTACAGGGAGACCCTGTCTCAAAAAGACCCCCCCAAAAAAACCCCAAAAAACAAAACAACAATAAAAAAGAGACAGGACTGAAGAATTTTTCACCTAAGCCATACTAACATACTATCTACTCACTATTTTCAATTCACAAAGCTAAGAAAACCCAGATGACATTGTTGGGAGCACTCCTTTATCAGTACCTGATATGATACTTTCGTCCAGCCAAATGACTGGCCCAGTACCCAGATTTCCAGAACCTGTAGCCATCCATTTCTCTTCTGCTATCGCAGAAAGGCGTGTAACCATAAGGGGCACCGTCCAAATTAAAATCCCTTAATTCTTTCAGATCTGTCCGTACAATCTGCAGAAAAGAAAATCAAATGTTGTTAACCAATATGCAGACAATCCTAAGGCAGCGTCCTTAGAATGTATCATACAAGGCAGCAGGGAAGGCAGCTCTGTGGGTAACAGCACAGGCTCTCCTCTACAAGCCTGGATTTTATCTTTTAATCTGAAATGGCCCCACAGACTTGTTTACAGTACTTGGACCCCAGCAGGTGATGCCATTTTGAACAAAGGCTGTGGAGTCATTAGCAGGTAGAGTCCAGCTGGTAAAAGGCCTCTTAGGAGCAGCCCTTTAAGGTTTACAGTCTGGCCCTGCTTAAGACTCTATTGGTCTATGGCCATGGGAACAAGCAGTCCTACCACCATGGCCTGTCACTCCACTTTGCCTTCCTTGCCAGGACAGACTAGACTCTCTGAACTGTAATCCAAACCAAACCCTACACCCTAGAGTTGCTTCTGATAGGTATTTGGTCATCAGCAAGAGGCAACTTAATGAATACAGAGAAGTTTAGAGTGGGGCAGTACAGAGATTACCCATCACGTGGCTTATAGGCCTGTGGAATTGGTTTGTGGGAGGAATGTTGAAGAGTCTGTGGTATGTGGGCTGGAGAAGCCCTGCAGAGCTCTAGGCAGAGCTTAATGGGCTTTCTGGTGAGAGTACATAAGACCAGAATGTAGACAGTGAAGACTGCTTATGAGGTTTCACATGGGAATGCATGAGGACGCTATTGGGGATTGGATTAGAGGCCATTTGTGTTATGGTCTGGCAAAAAATCTGGCTATGTTCTGCTGTGTTCTGAAAATTTAAATTAGGCTGAATTCACTAAGTCAGCTCTAAGGATACTGGAAAGAGTACTTAGGTGTTAAGAGAAGGATAAACACACCAAAGATGCCATAGGAAGAAACACACAGCATAAAGACAATCACAAGAGGTTTAACACACACACACACACACACACACACACACACGCATGCACATGTACACACACAATCAACAAAATGGTAGGAAAAAATACTCATTTTTTCAATAGTAATTCTAAATAGTATGGTCTCAGTTCCCTAATAAAAAGACACACACTATCAAAGTGGATTAGAAAACAGGATCCATCTTTTTGTTGACTCCAAGAAACACACCTCATCACCAAGGATAGAAATCACTCTCGGGTGTAAGGGCAGAAAAAGGTATTCTAGTCAAAAGGAATTAAGATATAAGCAGTCATAATTATTCTAATGTATAATAAAATAGAATTCAAATCAAATCAGTCAGAGATAACTTGACACTCCTCTACCATGAGAGGGAAGTAGAGGAAGAAATGAATGCACAGGCTGAAGTGCAAGAGAAGAAAGATGAGGCAGAGGCCAAATAAACAAACTTGTGCACCAATGGAGGCTGCAGGATCAGAAATCGGGAATGCCAGGGGCTGGGGCGCTGGTAAAATTGTTGGACTACATGCTACTATTGATAACTCATCTCAGTGGACCTGATGACAGAGACCACCTCAGACACTGCCTTGATTACAACCACAACAGTCCCTATTGACCCTCTGTCCTGAACCTGTGACATTCTGGATTAGTTCTGTTCTCACTTGTGGCCAAGTATAACCTGTGTATAATAAATCATCTCTTTTGCTGTCTCAGCTGAAGAATACATATAAAAAAAGAAGAGATGATGATGATGATGATGATGATGATGATGATGATTATTATTTTGTGGTCTTTTTGAGACAAGGGTCTCCCTGTAGCCCCAGCTGGCCTGGAACTCATTATGTAGACCAGGCTGGCTTTGAACTCACAGAAATCCACCTGCCTCTGCCTCCCAAGTGCTGGGACTAAAGGTGTGTGCCACCATGCCTGGCTAAGAAGAGATTATTTTAAACCTAGGTATATACAACAAATACAGGTATATTCAATTTTATGAAACAAATACTACATGTAAAGCCAACACAGTGACAGAGAGTGACTTCAATACCCCACCTTCACCAATATACAGGTCATCTGGACAAAAAAAATAAACAAAGAAACACTGGAATTAGATGACATCAAAAATACAATGGACCTAACAGACATCTATAGAATGGTCTACCCAAACACTAATGAATACACACTCTCCTCAGCAGCCCAAGGAACTTTCTCCAAATCTGATCTCATATTAGGACACAAAGCAAGTCTTATCAAATATAGGAAAATTAACTTCTGGGCATTAACTAAACTACTAATCCCAGAATTAAGAAGGCAGAAACAGGTGGATTTCTGTGTGTTTAAGGCCAGTCTAGTCTACATATCGAGTTCCAGGCTAGCCGGGAGTACACAATGAGACCATGTCTCAAAAAGATAAAAAAAAAACCTTCCTGTATTCTATCTGACCATAATGGAATAAAGCTAAATGTCAACAGCAATAGAAACTACAGAAACACATCAACTCATGGGAGATTAAATAACACATTATTAAATGATACATGGATCCCTGAAAAAAAAATCAAAAGGGAACAAAAGAAATTACAAGAATTGAATTAAAATGAAGATACAACATATCAAAATCTATGGGATATAATAAAGGCAGAGGGAAATTTATAGCACTAAATGTCTACATCAAAAATTTTGAGAAATCGCAAATAAATACATTAAATGAAGGCCTCGGAAAAACAAGAACAACAGTACCTTCAACAGTAGCTGGGAAGAAACAATAAAAACCAAGGCAGAGGGGCTGGAGAGATGGCTCAGCAGCTAAGAGGACTAGTGGGTTGTTCTTGCAGAGGACTCCAATGTCCTCTTCTGACCTCCATGGGCATTGCACGACATGGGCGCACTTTCATACATGTAGGCAATACACTCATAAAAATAAAAATAATAAATAAAACATTTAAAAAATCAGGGCAGAAATTAATGAAATAAAAATAAAAAATATTAAAAAAATTAATAAAATGAGCCGGGCGTGATGGCGCACACCTGTAGTCCCAGCACTTGGGAGGCAGAGGCAGGCGGATCTCTGTGAGTTCAAGGCCAGGCCAGCCCGGTCTACATAGTGAGTTCCAGGACAGCTGGGGCTACAGGGAGACCCTATCTCAAAAAGACCGAAAAAAAAAAAAAAGAAATTCAGAAAATCATGAGGACATACCCTAAAATCCTATACTCGCCAGGCGTGGTAGCTCATGCCTTTAATCCCAGCACTGGGGAGGCAGAGGCAGGAGGATCTCTGTAAGTTCAAGGCCAGCCTGGTCTACATAGTGAGTTCCAGGCCAGATGGCGCTACAGGAAGAACTTGTCTCAAAAACAAAAACAAAAAATTCTATACTCTACTAAATCAGAAAATTTAAAAGAAATGGATGAATTTCTAGATGCATTTAAAACATACAAAATTAAACCAAGATGAAATAAATAACCAGCAATGAGACTGATGCAGTAATAAAAAGTGTCTTAAGTAAAAAAAGCCCAAGATCACATGGATTCACCACAGAATTCTAACAGTATTTCAAAGAAACCTAAACACCACACTACTCAAAGTGTTCCATAAAATAGGAAAGGAATACCTTCAAACTTTTTTAATAAAGTCAATATTACTGATATTAAAACTAGATAGACACAAAAATAAGAAAAGAAAATTATACACTGATCTGATGAACATAGATGCAAAAATACTCAGTAAAATATTTACAAACAGAAAAACGGAATTCAGTATCACATCACAAATATCATTCATCAGGACCAAGTTAGTTTTCTCCCACTTTATGGTTCAGCATACATAAATCAATAAATATAATTCATCACATTAATGGATTAAAAGACAGAATCACATGATCCTCTCAATTATATAATAAGTCTGACAAAATCCAGCATCCTTTCATGATAAAAGCCACAGAGAGACTAGGGATGAAGGAAGCATACTTCAACATAAAAAAGTTTATATAGAACTAACCTTTGCAGGTAAATGGATGGAACTAGAAAGTATAAGTGAAGTAACACAAATGCAAAAAAGCAAAAAAAAAAAAACCAAACAAAAAAAACAAATCCCCCCCCAAAAGAGAAAAAAACCCTTTTTTTTTTTTAAAAAAAAGAACAAACCTATAGCTAACATCAGAGTAAATGGAGAAGAACTCATAGCATTCCCACTAAGATCAGGAACAAAACAAGGTGTCCACTCTCCACTCCTGTTTAATACAGTGCTTGGAGTCTTAGTTTCAGCAATATGACAAGAGAAGGAAAAAAATGGAACACAAATATGAAAAGTCAAAGTATCCCTTTTTGTAGATGATAGTATTCTGCACATAAGAGACCTTAAAGTCCACCACAAAAGTCTTAGAGCTAATAAACATGTTCAGCACAGTGACAGGATACAAAATCAAAATACAAAAATCAATAGCCTTCCTTTATACCAACAACAGACTGAAAAAGAAATGAGGGAAACAAGAGCCACATATAAATCACACACAACCTGGGAATAAAACTTACCCCCCCAAAAAAATCAAAGACCTCTAAAATGAAAATTTTAATAAGCACTGAAGAAAGAAAATGAGGAAGACACTAGGAAATGGAAAGACATTCATGTCCATGAATTAGAAGAGTTAATATTGTGAAAATGGCTATCCTACTAAAAGCAATCTACAATGCAATCCCAGTAAAAATTCTAATGCCATTCCTTATAGACATATAAATAAAGTCATTCACAAATTCATATGGAGGTACAAGACACCAAGGATAGCCAAAGCAATCCTGATTGAAAAGAATACTATACAAGATATCGCCTTATCTGATTTTAACTTATACTACAGAGCCATAGTAATAAATACAGCATGGTACGGGCACAAAAACAGATATCTATCAACTGAATGTAACTGAGGAAACAGATATAAGTCCATGCAACTAGTTACCTGATTTTCAAAAATATACATTGGAGAAAAGATAGCATCCTCACCAAATGGTGTGGGAAAACTGGATTTTAACATGCAGAAAAATAAAACTAGATACTTATCTCTCACCCTGCACAAAACTCAACTTCAAATGGACTGAGGACTTCAACATAAGACATAATACTCTGAAATTATTAGAGGAAAAAAATAGAGACCACACCACAACTTACAGGCACAGGTTAGGCTTCTCTGAGTAAAACTCTAGCAGCATACAAAGTAAGACAATAAACAAATGAAATTCATGAAACTAAAAAGCTTCTTTATATCAAAGAAAACAGTAGTGAGCAAATAAGCAGCCCACAGGATGGAAGAAAACCTTTGCTAGGTATTCATTTGACAAAGGATTATTGTGTAGAATATACAAATAACACAAAAAATTAAACATTAGAAAATAAACAACTCAATTAAAAAATGGCCTACGGAACTGAAGAAAATTCTCAAAAGAAGAAACGCAAACAGCTGGGGAACATTTTTAAAAAGCACTCAACATCCTTAGCCACCAGAGAAATGCAAATTACAATTACTTTTAAAAAAAAATTTTTATTTATTGTTTTTATTTTATGTGTATATGTGAGTGCATCCGTGTTGTGCAATGCCACCGGGATCAGAAGAGGGCTTTGGATTCCACTGGAACTGGAGTTAAGGATGGTTCGTAGCTGCCATGTGGGTGCTGGGAATCGAACCCAGATCCTCTGCAAGAGCAGTCAGGGCTCTTAACCGCTGAGCCATCTCTCTAGCCCCAAAACTACAATTGCTTTAAGATTTCATCTCACTGCAGTCAGATTGGTCATCATCAGGAATACAAATGACAACAAATGCTGGTGTGGATGTGAGGGATATGGAAACTCTTCTCTGTTGGTGGGAAAGCAGACTAGTGCTACCACTTTGGAAATCAATCTGAAAGTTTTTCAGAAAACTAGAACTGCCATATGACTTAGTTATATCACTCCTAGGCATATACCGAACAGATTTTATATCCACTCCAGAGACACTTGCACATCCATAGTCACTGCGCTCTGTTCACAATAGCTAGGTAATAGGATCAGCCTGGGTGTCCATCAACAGATGAATGGATAAGAAAAATGTGGTACACATACAGAAAAGAATACTTTGCTGTAAAGAAAAATGAAATTTGCAGGTAAATGGATGGAAGTGGGAAAAATTATACTGAGCGAGGTCACCAGGCTCCAAAAGACAAATGTCACATGCTCGCTCTCATACAACAGTCCTAACTTCAAATCTTTTGTTTTGTGTATTTAACTTGGGGCATAAGCAGAAGCCAGGAAACTAGAAAGGGGCCTTGGGGTTAGGGAGCGAGGATCACGTTAAGGGAGGGAGATAGTAGATTACAGATAAAAGTAGAGAAGTGGAATATGGAAAGTGGTAGGTTTAAGCACAGAGGGGTACAGGAATATGGTAGAAACAAAGGGCGGAGCAGAGGGTCAACCTAATGGAAAGGTATATGAAAACCCACATAGAAGCCTACTATTTCACAACCCAATTGAAAAAAAAAAAACTGAGAGCAAAGAGAAGACAACACATGTGAAATGAAAAAAAGGGGGAGGGAATACAAGGGTTAAAGGATTAAGTCGGGATGGAGCCAGGGGATGGGTGAGAGGAAGAGATGGACGTAGGCTAACCAAAATTAAAATTTATGGAAATCCAGTAATTAGTAATCTGATTTCAAAATACAACGTAAAATTAAAGAGTGAACAGAATTACTCTGAATGGGTAGACAATGGTGTTCCCAGAATACATGGGTTATTACATGAAAAACACAACAGAAAGCATGGGGACACCTCCCTACAAGTTGGTCAGGGAGGGCCCACAAGACTCTAAAATAACACCAGCTGTTACCACTGCCTTCGCTTACCCACCAGAACTACATAGTAAGACTATTGTGGAGGACACCACTTTGGACACCATACACTTTTTATAGGATATAGACAAATCAGTCTTAAACTGGGGAACTTCTTCCTGACTGGCTAGCTTTCCTTGTGTTGGAAGGTGCTATGCAGGCTGCTAGGGGAGAAAAATCATCAATGGTGCTAGCCAGTGCTACAATACTGACCTTCAAGGCAAGATGTACTGATGCAATAGTAGCATGACTATTATGGGTAACTAACCACTTTTTGACTGGTTTTGAGTCTTGTTCCCCCAAAATTAATTCATGCGTATAATCTTGGTCAAAGCATGTGGCTGTGGAGGTCATAGGCCCTAGGGTAGAACCTGCTATTGTTATTTTGCTAAATGGTCATGTTCTCAAAATGCTGTCTAAATATTTATGTTTATACTCAGAGAATTGGGCTGCTCTCAACCTTAGTCAGAGAAGCTTCTTTTTCGCAGTGGGCAGCAGTCAATGGAAAGATATATAACTGGTCAAAATGCTAAGAATAAGAGACTGAGGGCTGGAGAGATGGCTCAGTAAGATCACTGGTTGTTCTTGCAGAAGACCCGGGTTTGAATCCCAGCACCCACATGGCAGCTAACAACTGTCCTTAACTCCAGTTCCAGGGGATCTGATGGTCTCTTCTGTCCTCCGCGGGCCCTGCACAATACGGGTGCACTTACCTACATGCAGGCTATATATGCATATACATAAAATAAAAATAATAAATAAAATATTTTTTAAAAAAAGAATAAGAGACTGAGTGCCAACTCAAAATGGTCTGTCTATATCACTCCTTCACCCCCAAGGCTGAGGGAACATTGAGGAGAGGTGGAAAGACTGTAAGAGCCAGAGGATGGGGAGGAGTGCTGTGAGATGCTGTCTTCTGGACATTACATGGCTGTTGCACTCATGAACTCACAGCAGCTATGAGAGGGAGAATTATTCTTTTTTGAGGATGTGGCTACTGATAGGATTCCCATGCTTCAGTGGATGGCACAATACTCATGGGCAGTACTAATTGGACTTAGTAGGTTACGAAAAATAAAGGAAGAAAGAAAAGACATGAAGTTTGGAGGGGGATATGTTGGGAGGGGATACAGAGGGAGGTGGAGGAGGGAAATGAGAGGTGCTTAGGTTGTGGATTGTGAATTCTTTCCTTTTTGTTCCAAACAAGATAAGTAAACAAATATCAAGTGTGAAAAAAAAAAAAAAGGAAAAGGAAACCAATTGTATTTAATACAAACTATTAAGATTTAGTGTGTAAGAGTTTACCTGGTCAGCATCAACAAACAGGAATTTGTCAACAACTAGTGGGAAAAGCACATCCAGAAAGAGAATCTTGTAGCCCCAGATGATACGCTGCTTCTCTGTCTGCTGATGAAGCCACCGTGGCCACTTGTACTGAACAAGTTCATACTGGAAATTGTACTTGTTGGCCATGTAAGGTATAAACTCCTATTTTTAGACACAGAGAACAACAGTCATTCATTCTGATAAAGAAAACTGACTTCTTAATTTAAGCCAGCCACTATTATTACAGTACAAATAAAACACATATGCTGAAACAAGTCTAGTTGGAAATTTGGCCCTAACTCACTTGTGACTACATATAAACTCCTGTCCAATGCTCATTTCTTTGATGGCTTTTAGTAACCACATGAAAAGATAGAAATCTGAAGGTGAAGGCTTCTAGCTCTTGCTATATGTTTAAGGCACATAAGCTCTAACTCCATTTATCTACACTTGATTTTAGTAAAACACATTTTGAGCTTCATAATACAACTTTCTCAAGGCTAGGTCTAATCTAGTGATTAACATGGCAGAGCCAAAAGTCTGGATAAATTTGCTTCTATTAACTAGTCTTTCAGATTCCAAATACTAGTATGTTCAGGGGACCAAAAGTAAACTACTTATCTAGGAGAGTCACCACTAACTACATTCAAAGTTGCTTAGTAAATTCTATAGAAAAAAAAGGACAATACAAGAAAAATAAACTCTGGTTGATACAAGTCAATCAGGAAACTGCAAGTGGGTTTAACATCCTTTCATGTCTCACTGGCAGAGGCTCATTAGAAAATTAATCATTTTCAGCAGGGCATGGTGGCACATACCTGTAGTCCCAGCACTTGGGACGCAGAGGCAGGTGGATATCTGTGAGTTCAAGGCCAGCCTGGTCTACATAGTGAGTTCCAGGACAGCTGGGGCTACAGGGAGACCCTGCTTCAAAAAGAAACAAAAAAAAAAAAAAAAAGAAAAAAAATTAATCACTCTCAAAATACATCATTTTTGTGCTTTCTAAATTAAAGCAAGATATGCATGCTTCAGATGAAGGGATTATTATTTCTTTAAAACACTGTTTCTTACAAAAGACAAAGACTCTCCTGTATTATCCAAGCTTCAAATAAACTATAATTTTGGGTTTAGTTTTATAATCACTTTTACCAAAATAGAGCCATCTGGAAGAAAAAGCAACAATGAAAGACAACAAAGTTTGAGTATCCTAATGAAAGGACTCAAAAATAAGTGTACAGATAAAACAAAAGTAGAAAAGAATATGTTATAATGTAACGTAAATATTCTGTTAACAAGAATGTTTTTCTTGGGGCTGGAGAGATGGGTCAGTAGTTAAGAACACGGGCTGTTCTTGCAGAAGACCTGGTTTTGAATCCCAGCACCCATGTGGTAGCTAACAGCTGTCCATAACTCCAGCTACAGGGGCTCCAACAGCCTCTCCTGTCCTCTGCGGGCATTGCACGACAGGCAATACATGCATACACATAAAATTTAAAAAAAAAAAAAGTTTTTCTCAGGAGACTGGAGAGATGACTCACTGGTTATGAGCACGGGCTACTCTTGCAGAGGACCCTGGTTCAGTTCCCTACACCTACATGTTGACTAACAACTGTCCAAAATTCCAGTTCCAGAGGATCCGACTTCCTTTTCTGACCTCTGTGGGCATTGCGTGACATGGGTGCACTTACTTACATGAAGGTAATACACTTATACACATAAAATAAAAATAATAAATAAAATATTCTTAGCACGGGCTACTCTTGCAGAGGACCCTGGTTCAGTTCCCTACACCTACATGTTGACTAACAACTGTCCAAAATTCCAGTTCCAGAGGATCCGACTTCCTTTTCTGACCTCTGTGGGCATTGCGTGACATGGGTGCACTTACTTACATGAAGGTAATACACTTATACACATAAAATAAAAATAATAAATAAAATATTCTTTTAAAAAAAAATGTTTTTCTTTTCCCTATGAACAAACCTTAAATGTGGGGGATAAATAATTCTTCAAGAACCAGAATTTTACAGGAGTTTTGGTATTCTTCAGCACCGATAACATCATTATACTGCCAAACAAAAACAAATAATGATTTTTCAGTGCTTTTTAACGTCAACAACATTAGTAGCTCCAATCACAAGATAGACAGCAGAGCTAACTTATGGCTCAATTAGGCAAAGGGACCTTCAGTAATGGAAAATGTGCTTATTCTACTTACAAAGTTGTCACTGAATGAGAGCTAGGGGATTTCCTTATACACCTACTCCTAATAGGTAGAGACAAACATTAATTATGTTGTACCTTTAAAAGGATCACCTCATGAACTGACATATCACCTATGGTATGAGTTAACACTAGAGATTATGGTTTCATCATTCTCCAACCTGGCCAGCCATAGCAACATTGAGGAATGAGCAGGTACATGCACAGCCTCCCTCAGCCTGGACAGAGAGCTCTGGGAAAGAGAAGATCAGGAAAGGGAAAGGGAAACCAGAGTAACAGGCTCAGGATTCCTGGTCCAAGGCATCCAATTAAGTAGTCTCCACTGCCATTATTTTAACTCAAATATTTATTGGATATAGAAGGGTTAAAAATTACCCAAATGACATTTTAGTTATTTTCTATACCAGATTTAAAGTGAAAACTAAAGAAAGACCAGCTCTGAAAATTGGGACAATTGCTTGCAAGGTAGTGTGTCATCAGAATCAAGCTCCCACACATAGTGACAAGCTGATCCTGAGAGCATACAGTGACAACCACACCAAGTTCAGGCTGTGTCTTATCATGCCTCTAATTGCAGGACCTGGGAAAATTCTCTTCTGTTTTAGGTTTTACCTTATCAAACAAAGGTGTTCTCATATAAAAATTAAGATCCTTCTTGGCTGTAAAACCCTGTGGATCTGTGGAAGGTGGCCAAGTACTATAGAACTAGGGTTCTGGTCTATTCTACGCCAATCCCCTAATTCCTGGTCGAAGCAATTTGGATGGCCAAGTAACCACCACTGTCTATGAGATGTATGCATAGGACATTAAAGGTTCATGGTCTTATAATATTCACACAGAGGTACTCATTACCAAGCTCAACTTCATTGAGTTGACCAGATCAAAACAAACAGAATTACATGTGGCCAGCTATCCACAGCCCTAAGAGAACTCATATACACATAAGTATAGTGTCTAAAAAATAAGAACACTGTAACAAATTCATGTACATTTAACAAATAATCAAAACGAACCGAAGAAACCTTTCGTAGAGATGACCAGATGCAACAGAGAAAATATTGATTATGTCATCTTTATCTTGCTTTACTTCCTCCGTCTTCTGTCCTGAAAAGCCCCTGTAATGACAGAGGTAGAAAAAGGACCACTTATAATGCTGGGTTTTCAGGAGAGAGGAGAAAGACAGCGCCTGCCCATTCCTGCCCTAGAAGAAAGACTTCCCAAAGACACTGGGAAGGGGCACAGGGACAAGGACACCTCACAAAGTAATAAGGAGGATACCTACACCAAGGTACCATGTCATTAGGAATAGATGGAACACAGGCTGCTCCAAAGACACAATCTGACCAATGGGAAGTTAAATGAATAATGCAGGCCCCACCCACCAAGAGTGAAGAGGGGAGGGATGGGTGTGGTATACACCTTTAATCCCAGCACTTGGGAGGCAGATGTAGGGGGATTTCTGTGAGATTGAGGCCAGTCTGGTCTACATAGTAAGTTCCATGCTAGCTGGGGCAGAAGCAAGCTAGGCACCTTCCCTCTTTCAGTTAATCAACTCCAAGTGAAAGTGCACAATCTAGTTGCAAGAGGCAAAATGTGAAAAGCCCAGAAGGAACTGCCACACTCAAAAGGAGGGGAGGGTACATGGCACTTATCTCTGTTTTTCCTTCAAAATGTAACTTTTCTAACAATGCCAATTTACCATTTGAATGAGTCCCAAAATCCAGATTCGTTCTCATTCATTCCATCACTCAACAAGTCTTCGTTCACCATGTCTGCCTTCTTCTGAACCTGCAATTGTATGTGAGGGATCTTATTCCTCCTAGTAGGTCTGATAGCCATAAACCTGATGTGTACTGAAGTACTGTCAAAGGAATCAATCAGCCAATCTACAGAACCCCACCCAGAGTCTCTCAGTATTCAAAGGAAGTGTGCTTATCAGAACACCCACATTAAGAGTCTTCAGGAAGGAGCTTTCAATCTCTTCTAATTAAATGATAATCATGTTCAGTTTATACAGTGAGTCAAAGATCAAATTCAAAACACACAATTAGTAAACTCAGATGTATACTTCAACTAGCTAACAGCAACTTCTAGGATAGAATGGGGCCTACAGGCGCTGTCAGGAGATAGGCATGATGGTCTTGGTCTGTGTTTAGGATTTACTAACACAAAGGATGAATCTTCTCTTCTGCAGTCTTCTTTGACTTTAGGTTTCACTAAACCTAAGTCCTCTCTTCAGCAGTCATTTTGACTTTAGGTGTACAATGATTACTCATTCTATAATATTTTACTTTAAGATACTAAGACCTTCAAAATGCCTAAGAAAGATAGCATCAGAAAACACTAAACAAAAATTTTTTCTTGAGACAAGGTATCATCACGCTATTCTCAAACTTACTATGCAGCCCAGGCTGGCCTTGACCTCTTGATCTTCCTGCTTCTATCTCCCTAAGTGCTGGAATTAAGTATGTGTCCCACCATGCCTGGAAAAACTACTATTTTATTGTTGAATGTTCATTGGAATTTCCCCCAGTATTCTGAGATTATCCAAAATACAATCTCTCGGCTAAAGAAAACTAGAAGCTCATCTTCACAAAGACATTTGCCCTTGGCAATATTCTTAGAGCTGGTAAAACTCCAAATTGAATATTAGGCTGGTTTCAAAATGCAGCTGTTCCCTTTTATGTGTGGGGGAAACACTCTAAGACTCCCAGTAGATACCTGAAACCTCAGATAGTACAGAACCTTGTATATACTATAGTTTTGCTCATAAAAACACACCTATGATAAAGCCTAATTTGTAAACTAGACACATAAGATTCACAATAACTAATAGTAAAATGGAATATTATAACAATAATTCTTACTTTATACTGCAATAAAGTAATGTACATGTGCATTTTCTCAAAAGAATCCAAACAAGTACCAGTATTCTGGACTGTGGTTGGTTGACCATGGATGACTGAGTCGCTGGCACAGGAAGGGCTGCTGTCTATATTCTTATATGACAGTGATCCAATGGGGTTATTTACCAACTATAAACAGGTGGCTGCTGTAGCATATCAAACTCACCTTCACTTTAATGATCTTGCTTTTGAAATTATCGAGGATGACAACAACTTCATCTGCATCAGGAGGAGAATCTGTACCATCATGGCTTAGAGAGAAAAACAAGACAATTATTATAAATCACAACTCACAAAATGTAGTAAATGCTGAATTTTTCCACCAATTTATCATAAGCAAGCTTTCCAGACCAGTTGTTTCCTTACAATCCAAAGCTCCCTCATGGTATACAAAAATATTCATGGAAATTTAGATGAGACGAATGCCTGATTTCCTTCATAAATCTTCCTTCAAATTACCTGCTGAACAGTGACAAGCCCCCAGGCATGGTGAGCACATGACAGATCCTGAACAAAGATTTATTTTTTTATTCAAAAAATATTTATTATTTTTATTTTATGTGTATGAGTTGTTTACCTGCATGTATCTAAGTGTACCACGTGCGCGATGCCTGACAAAGGCCAGAAAAGGGTATTGGATCCCCTGGAACTACAGTTAAGGACAGTTGTTAGCTGCCATGTGGGTGCTGGGACTCAAACCCAGGTGTTCTTAACAGCAAGTTGTCTTAACCACTGAGCCATCTCTAGCTCTTATTTTTATTTTATGTGTATGAGTGTTTTGTCTGCATGTATGTAAGTGCACTCACATGCAGTTCTCCTAGAAGCCAGAAGAGGGCACTGGAGTCCCTAGAACTGGAGTTAATGACAGTTGTTAGCTGCCATGTGGGTGCTGGAAACTTAACCTGGGTCCTCTGGAATATCAGCAAGTGCTCTTAACTGTTATGAGCAATCTCTCCCGCCCTCTAGATCAAAGCTTTTAAATGGTGTTTGGGGTTTGTTTTGTTACTAGTAGGTGCAGTAGACCTCAAGGCAATGCCTGGTCACTAACAGGTATGTTTTAGGAGTACTATTATACAACCACAGCCCAAGCACTAGGACTGACAGTAAAGCTTAATTGCCAAAACTCATACTTACTGTGCATGCATAAATCACTCAGGGTCAAGACATATGCCTTCCCATCCAAGTATTTACTACTCAGGGTCAAGACATATATCTTCCCATCCAAGTATTTACTAGGCCCAATCTCAGTTAGCTTCCAAAATTAGACCCAATCAAATGGAGTAAGTTTCTCATCTACCTTTGGTCTGTATCACAGGGACAGAATGATTTCATTCTGGGACATTGTGGGTACAGAGAACTACTGGCAAATACAACCTCACTGTAATCAGTGTTTCACTTCCTGTCAACCAATCCTCTATACATTCTTCTTCTATATTTACTGTACCAGAAAGCTGTTTTGCTACACATATGGCTATAAATTAAATACATGAGGTCTGGGGAAGGCCAGGTAGAGCTGAGTCTCTTTGAAATGGTCTCAAAAAATGCAGCTGGATCACTTAATCCTACCTGTAGATTCTATAAATATCGTCAGAGCGCCCCTTCCTTAGTCTGAGGATCCAAGCTCCTGGGTTGGCTTTGAGCTGAAAGTAGCCCTAGGACATACACAAAAAAAGACAAATTTCAGTTTTCTCTAAAACTCCAAAATGTTGTTTCTGATGGATTCTTATGTTTTCTTTTGAAATTATCTTATTAGACCGTGTTTGTGTATGGTGTGTGAGTGTGTGGTGTGTGAGTGTGTGTCTAAAAATATATATAAAAGTTTTTTTATTGGGGGGGCAAT
Source organism: Nannospalax galili (assembly GCF_000622305.1). Lineage (NCBI taxonomy): Eukaryota > Metazoa > Chordata > Mammalia > Rodentia > Spalacidae > Nannospalax > Nannospalax galili. The sequence continues at coordinate 1,701,105 of NW_008335195.1, forward strand.
GCTACTGGGGGTTTGAAGCCAGAGCCTTGTTCTCCAGATAAAAGGCAATTTTTTATTTTTATTTATTTTCAGTTTTTTTTGGTCTTTTGAGTCAGAGTCTCCCTGTAGCCCCAGCTGGCTTGGATTTGCTATGGAGATTAGACTGGCCTGGATCTCACAGAGATCCACCTGCTTCTGCCTCGAGTGCTGAGATTAAAGGCGTGAACCACGCCTGGCAATCAAAAGAAAAAAAATTTAAAGACAGTTAACAAATCAGGGAAATGGGGAGAAAAAAAGGCTTGGCACTATGGTATAAGCCTTTACTCCCAGCACTTAGGCAGATCTCTTGAGTTTCAGGTCAGTCAGCTAGGGTTACACAGTGAGAACCTGTCTCAAACAAAATAAAGCAAAAACCAAACTAAAACCCCAAATCTCCAGCAAAAACTAGTCAGTGAAGCCAAGAAGTCTGCTCACTGTGCCTCACAGAGGATAAGTGTGTGCCGGGTGAACACACTGGGTCTTCCAATGAAAAGAACCAGGCTAGCAGTGCTTGCACTTTCAGAGTCCAGTTCAGACACAGCAGAGCATGGCAGTGTAATTTTGTTGTTAAATTGTAACAAGAATCTCCAAGTTTAACCAAACTAATGACTTTTACACTGGCTAAATTCAATTTGAATTTTTACTTCACTCTCTAATTCAGAATGTTAACTGTTCCATCATAATTATAGGGCCCACATTACCATGATTGACTGGATTCAAGTCTTACCATCTGATAAAGTGATTATTTACCAGATTGGCCATAACAATCGTGTCAACGATTGTAGGGTTGGCTGAAGTTCCTAAGGTGAACTGCAGTCCTCGTGGTGGCTGGCCTGTGGTGATGTCGTAGCAATGACCTTCTAGCAATAAGTATTCCAGCTCATATTCAGCAGCCACAATGCTATCCACCTGAAAAAGCAAGACTAAATCACTTCAGATTATTTATGAACAGACCCAAAACCAATCTCCAGAGACCAGGTAGATAATTCAGTGGGTAAAGGCACTTGCCCCTGAGCTTGAGAACCTGAGTTTGATTTCCAGATTCCACCTAGTGGAAGGAGAGATCTGACTCTTACAAGCTATCCTCTGGCTACCAAATGTGTGCCTGTGGTGCTATCCACCTTCTCCCACAAAATAAATGAATAATGTAAAAAAGAAAAAAAAAAAAAACCACTTTGCCAATTGAATAAAGCAGACAAAAAATGCATACAATGTGATTCTATTTTTTTTTTTCTTTCTTTCTTTTTTTTTTTTTTTTTTTTTTTTTTACATTATTTTTTTTTTTTTTTCTTTCTTTCTTTTTTTTTTTTTTTGTCTTTTTTTGAGACAGGGTCTCCCTGTAGCCCCAGCTGTCCTAGAACTCACTATGTAGACCAGGCTGGCCTCAAACTCACAAAGATCTGCCTGCCTCTGCCTCCCAAGTGCTGGGATTAAAGGCGTGCGCCACCACACTCGGCCGAATGTGATTCTATTTTAAGAAATTTTTTAAAAAGGCAAAACTTTCTGTGTAGTCATAGAAAGTAGATCACTCATTGACTGAGATGGGGGTAGGGAGTAACCTGCAAAGAGGTATCACAAACTTTCAGGGACAGAAAGCTCTGTATCTTGATTGGGATGGTGGCTAATGACTATGTAATTATAAAAACTTTACTGGAGAAAGAAAGAAAATATAATACAGTCCAAAAATATAAATGAAAGGATAAGACTCTACACATTGTTGGAGACTTTAAGCTCCTAAAGGAAAAGAATTTACAGTATATGGTAATGGATGGGTACAAAAGTTTGTACATGATATCCACAGCAGCATTATATATAAGAGCCCTCAAACAGAAACAACCCAATCCTCACTCATGAATGGATACATAAATTATGGTATATCTATTCAATGGAATACTATCTGGCAATTTAAAAAAAAAAGTACTGGTACATATTACAACATGGATGTACTTCGGAAAAGAATTTGCTAAGTGGAAGAAGTTAGTCACAAAAGATCATTTGTTGTATGACTCTAATTAGACATAACACCAAAATAGAAAAGCACATTAATAGCTGCCAAGGGAAAGAGGGAGTGAAGGTTAATGAGTTCTGTGATGATTAACCTTCACTGTCAACTTGAATGATTTGGAATCACCTAGGAGAGACACCTCTGAGTGAATCTGTGAGGGTCTTTCCAGAGAGGTTTAACAGTGGAGGAAAGACCCAGCCTGAATGTGGGCAGCACCATTCCATGGGCTGGGGACCTGGAATGAATAAGAAAGAAAGGAGGAGAAAGTCACCTGAACTCTCCTTTATCTGCTTCTTGGTTGGTGCAACAGAAAAAGCCACTTCTACAATCACCGCTTCCCTACCATTAGGGACTGCATTCTCGGGTGCCCAAATAAAACCATTCCCCCACATCCCCCCTGTTCATTGCTTTTTGTGATGTATTTATTTGCAACAACAAGAAAAGTAACGGATACAGGTAGGGAGCCTCTTCAGGGCGCAATAAAAGCAAACTAAATCGAGATAGTAGAGACAGCAACACAGTTCTGTGACTATACCAAAACTTCTGATATAACACTTTAAAAAAACACTTTACTGACATGAATGAATCTGAATTAAGATGCTGTAAAAGGCACATTATATGTGAACAATGATGCCTGCCATTCAGTTTGGTAAATTGCCATTAACCAGACTATACACAGATTTTATATAGGATTAGCTATTTGGGAGGAATAATATTCTTACCTCTTCTAGATAAATATTATCAAGATCGTATGGTGTTCTGACAGATTCTACCATCCAGCTCTCAGGTGTATTCAAATTCAAAGTGAACAGCGGAGATTGTGGCATATCCAAAAACTTTGCTATTGGACCCTTAGTAAAGCTATTGTCAGAGGTGAATGAAATCTCTGGTTCTAAGACGTAACGGTAAAAGCTGAAATGAAAGTAAGAGTGTCACATGTTTTTGATGCAACCACAACCCTGGAGTTCCCAAGCATCCACACAAGTCACAACAAAATAGATCTGGCCCTAATTACAGATTAGGAAACAAATGAGCAAAGCCATCTTTTGGTAGGAAGACTGCAGGGAGACCATTCCTTCATACGAGTGGCTGTCAGGGTCATCATCATCCTCCTAAGCACTATCCTCCCTTTGAAGAGAATTCATTGTCTTTTAAAATCTGATTCCTAATGGTGTTTGGCTTCTCAGCATTGTAGTAATTAAACATTTCTTTATACAAGGCTAATAGTGGAACCTGGGACTCCTTTGGTCATTTGAAAAACTGTAATCCATTAAGAATGTATCTACAGAACTCTGCCCCTCATCTAGGAAGAAGTTTCCCACAACCAGAGCATGTGCTGAGTTACCACTATCACTGTACCACTTCTTCCATAATGGCCAGAGCAAGCTTCCTACATATATATGGCAGCTTACAGCAACTCTTCTTTTAAAATGAAATGCACATGTGCAAGTAGCTTAGGTTAATGCCATCTAAATGCCTCCTTGCTCAAACTATGTTCTTACAACATCTGTCTAGAGCAATAATTTGATATAAACACAACACCCACCTATCAGCCCACTTGATTCTTCAGCACTCAGTACTAGCTTTTGGATTTGGTACAATTTTTTAAGATTGTTTCCTTAAACGGCATATTTACCTTTTTAAAGGCATGTCAGAAAGTTTAGATTGGCAATTCATAAATACTCTTAGATTCATGTTTATGAGCTGAGCCAAAACCTAAAAAAGGAAACCAGATGACAAAATATTTAGGTTCTCTCTTTAGAAACTTACTATTTCACACTTAGTTAAGAGAAAGAACATTTCTTAACATTTCAAGAAAAGATATAAAGAAAATAACTGCCAGTAAGTCTGTAATGGAGAAGTTTTTAGAAATTAGAATTCCAATGCAGAATCAAACCATATCTGTACTTTAAAAATGGCTAAAAAAGGAAGGGAAAGGGAGAGGGAGGGTGGTCAGATGGCTCAGCTAGTAAAGGTACTTGCTGTCAAGTCTGATGACTCAAGCCGGATACATGGTGGAAAGCAAGAACTGATTCTATCAAGATGTTATCTGACCTCCACATACTCAGCATAGTATGTGTGCACATAGATACATACACTAAATAAATAAATATTTAAAGAAAAAATAGGCTATTGCAGATCACTTCTCCTCATATAAAATTTAACACAAAGATGTGAGGAAATAGAAAGTGATGAATATCGAGTTACACAGGGAAACAGGTGTGCTCAATGCTTCAGTTCATATAAAAAAAAATCATGAAAACACACATATACAAGTATCTACCAGAAAGGACAGATGATCACACTTCAGCAGTGCTACTATCCTATGAAGCAGCCAATTAAGACATAGGCATGCTTGGTAGAGCACCTACCTAGCATGTATAAAGCTCCAAGCTCTCGATCCCTAGCAACACACACAGACACACACACACACACCCCTAACTAAAATGAACTGTGACACTGCTATATTGGTTAGCGTCCTTTTAAATGTACATAAAAGTACAGCATATATATATATATATGCTTATACATATGCTACATATGTAGACATGCTACCATTTAACAAAAATTCCATAGTAGTTATAAGGAAAATGAAAAAAATCTCAATCTTTTACCTTCCCCCTCCCTTGTGTTTACCATTATAAATTAAAATATAGTAACAATCAATTTAGCTTCAACATTGCTCTAAACAAAGATGTTAATCATTTTGTTAGGTACACAAAATAGTCAACGTTATTTGTTTTCAGAGCCATTATTAATCCTTATGAAGATGCTCTGTACCATTCCCCAACACCTCTTGATGTTTAAGGGACTAAGAAAGTGTCCAGAGAATCACCCGGCCTGTGACTACTTCAGTGACAGATGTGAACTGCTTCGGCAGCAGCCCCTACCAAGAGCAAGGGGGCGAGCCTCTGTGCTTCTCTTGTGACAGGGTCAACAACGGCAACCACATCAAAGTAGGTCTCCCCTTCATTGGGCCTCAGTTTAATTGCACTGAAAAATCAGAAGAGGAAGATATTAGCATGGTAGAAATAGGAAACAAAGTTAAGTTGGGCAGGGCGTTTAGACCGGTACAACATATCAGCTCTCTAATCTTAGTATTTCAAAAAATATACATCAGAACAACAAGCTAAAAAGATGGTCAATATTAAAATTAAGGCTATAGCCCCAGCTATAAAACCCTGGACAATGGGGACTGAAAAATTTGTGTGAAGATAGGAAAACTAGTTTAAAATTGAATTTAAACAAAAGTTGCCAAAAGTTTTTGTGTATGTGTTTTCTTTTCTTTCCTAGGCAAGAGCTCCAGTATGAAGCTACAGCTTCAGTCCTTCTTTATTTTCTATTTGAGACAGCTCTTATTAAGTTGCCCATCCTGGCCTTTGCACTCCTCTTGCCTCAGGTGCCCAATGTACCCAGGATCACATGCTTGTACCACAAAGCTCAGCTGTTAAACATACTGGATACGTGATTCTGACATTGATTGAATATTATGCCAATTTTTCTTTCTAGTCAAGAAAAGTATGAGAAAAAATAAATCATGAAAATAATAATAATAGAATGCAGCTCAGTGGCAGAATCCTGCTTAGGCATGCATGAGGCTCTGGGTTCAATCTCCAATACTGCAGAGTTATTTAGAAATAAATACTAACTTTCATGCAACTAATCATTATATGAACTGAATTTTATATGTGAACACTAACATACAGAGGAAACTGCACATTGACTCCTTGTTTCTGTAATGACCTATATACCAACCTTATGTGGAAAAACAAAGGAAGTGAGACAAAGGAAAACCCGAGTTTAATATTCAGGAATGTACATAAATTCAACGTTAGTTCTATACCTGTATCTGTCTTCGAAGAACTGGTACTCGATCCTCGCATCTCCTTTGGGTTGAGCTGACAGGAGAGCATCGACCTTCATTACCAAGTCACTTGCTCTAAAAAATGGGAGTTTTATGAAATCTTAGCATCACTTTAGCTGCAGGTTTTCTAATTACTGCTGAACACTATAAGCCCAAAGACTAAATGCCAACAAGATGGTTTAAAGGAGGCATGAAGCTGATACCAACAGGCACGAGAAATGAAATGATTCTGTGACTAGCTTTATAATCTTTGGGATGTTTCTTTTCTCTGCAGGTGAAGAGCAGTCAGTACCTACTTTGCAGGACTGCTGTAAATACTGCACTGGCTAAGCATATTAGCACCTAGTTCGGGGCCTGACTCATAGCAGGCTACCGTGCTATTTCATCCTCTTAAATGATGCTATTCGGGGCTAGAGAGATAGCTCAGTGGTTAAGAGCTCTGGTTGTTCTTCCAAAGGACCTGGGTTTGGTTCCAAGCACCCACATGGTAGGTAACAACCATCCGTAACTCCAGTTCCATGGGATATGACGCCCTCTTTTGACTTCCAACATACATGCAGGCAAAACACTCATACACATAAAAATATTTTTAAAAATTGATGCTATTATATTTGAAGATTACTAAATACATCAAAATTCATTAAGTCAATTAGCTACTGAACGTCTATGCTGGTTCTAACTTCAATGTTAGAGTCAACATTGTAGTGTACGATTTAGGAAAATATTCGAGAGCTAAGGCATAGCTTGGTGACACAGTGCCTGCCTTTTTATTCATGAGGATCTAGGCTTGATTCCCAGTATGGCAAAAACCATTACTTACTCGTTCTATTTAAAAGTTTTTTTTTGGGGGGGGGAAGCGTGGGGGCTGGAGAGGCAGCTCAGTGGGTAAGAGCATACATTGCTCTTGCAGAAGACCCAAGTTCAGTTCCCAGCACCCATACTGGGGTTGGGGAGGTCATGACTGTCTCTAACTGCAGCTCCAGGTAATCTAACATCGTCTTCTGAACTCCACAGGAACCTGCATTCACATGTACACCCCCCCACATATACATGAAATTAAAAATATGCATATAATACAACACATACATACATTTCATTAAAAATAACCAAAAAACTAAGACAAAAACACAAAAATTTTAGCTGGACATCGTGCATGCCTTTAATCCCAGCACTCAGGAGGCAGAGGCTGCTGGCTCTCTGTGAGTTCCAGGCCAGCTAGGGCTATAGGGAGACCTTGTCTCAAAAAGACCCAAAAAAAAAAAAAGGTTTTCAAAATTACATTTATTCATTTGTGTGTGTAGGTCAGAAAATTAAGGGAATCAGTTCTCTCCTTCTACTATATGGGTCCTAGAAACTGAATTGAGCTTGTCAGGCTTGGCAGCAGCGTACCTTTAACTCACTAAAGCCATTATACTGGCCTACTCACCCCTTGTAAAGCTGATTTCTAACCAAAGATCTTGAACTACATTATGAGCCTAAAAAAAAAGCTTGAATCCAATGCAACATCCCAAGTATGATATTCAAAAGAAAATTTGTAATATATTTCTGCTATAATCACGTTTATACATTTTCTCTTTAAATCAAAGCATTATATCAAATTACCTTTTTTGTTTAACTTCTCAATATTAACTGTAAATACATTTGGCACAGGCCAGAATGACAAGCAGCTCTCTAAAGGCCTCACAAGGCACCGTGATGAGCACATAGCCAAGCTTCAGAAAGCTAGAAGATACTTAAGGCTTCAGGCTCAGGCCATGAATGAAAGGTATGGCTCTAACAGGGGGACCCCTCAAAGTATGATGGCTCTGGTACTCTAGAAACTCCAGGCAGGCAAGGGAATTCTAAGAACCTTATGAGTTTCAGCATCAGTCTCTTGGCAGCCTCACAATTACTTTATTTCTTGAAATAAGGACAAAGCAAGAATCATCTCTTCTTGGGAAAAGTCCAGTCTTGCAGCACAGTCTGGCAATTCAAGGAGTTACCCACAAGCAGCCACAGAGAGAGGGAGGAGTCCAAGAGCATGTCACACCAAGCCTAGGCAGCCATGACAGAGTTGCTTCAGTTCATGCAAGACCTACTGGCCTGCGCCAGGGAAGTGTTTCACAGTCCAGGAAAGGAGCAGCACTCACACTCAAGAGCCATGGAGGTAAGAGGGAACAGCTTTATCTACCACCTCAGTATTAAATCTGGTGAAAAGGATTTCTTCTCAGGTCTGGGGAGGTAGCTCAGTGGGGGAGAACTTGCCTAGCATGTGTAAAGCTCTGGGTTGCACTGGGAAAAAACAAAACAAAACAAAAAAAACTTTCTATATCACATTGCACAGGGGCTACTTTGGCAGCTGTCAAAGACAAAATATCACTACAATATACAGCATAACAACTCATAAAAAAGGTGATAAAAAACAAGAGAAATTTAATTTTTTATATTTCCCAACTATGAATCAAAGAATACTATTCAAAGATAAAAAGGAGAAATATTTTTAAGTCATGGATCTGGTAGGGAACTGAGATCCAGAATATATAAAGAATACCCACAACTATACAAGAACCAAACAACTTGATTAAAAATGACCAAAGTAAACATTGGAACCTCATTTAATTTTATGTCTTATAGAGTTTATAATGAGTAAAAGATTATATAAGCGTAATAATTCATCTGTAAACATAGAAATGTACAGCCAATTTTGAAAGAGATGTACCCTAGCTCAGAAAAATGTTATTGAATAGGTTAATGCTGTTGTAATGAAATGCTTCTTTTAATTAAAAAAAAAAATGACCAAAGAATTTAACACTTTCCCAAATATATACCACGGTCAACATGCATGAGAAGAGCTATTTACCATCACTATCAAACTAAAGAGACATCATTGCACATACTTGAGGATGGCTATTATTTAAACAACAACAAAACCTATAGGGAATATTGGTAAAATATAGAGAAACTAGAACCTTGTACACTGTCGATAAGAATGTAAAATGATGGCGCTATTATGGTAAAGGTATAGCAAGTCCTCAAAAAATGAAACAGAAATATATCCTCTGATTACACATTCATGTGATATTTAATGCAGAAACTAGGTACATACGACCATGGACCCCAGTTATATAGCAGATATACAATTAATTCAAATGATTTCCTCCCTGGACGTGAAATAACACCCTCAGACACATTAGCTAATAGAAATAATAAAAGAATTAAAATTATAAGTCAGCAACATCTAACCATCCACCTTTGCAGATGAAAGAGAAACAACATGGTATTTGGTATTGGTAAACAGATGAAAAGAAGCGTTTGACCTGCCTTTCTGTTCCTACATACACAACAACTGAAGGAGGAGAAACAAGTGTCAGGAGTCTCTTTACGCAAACATTCCAGGCAAGATACCAACCAGTCCCTTTACTTCTGCATATTTCTGACCTTTTCCAGAATCAAAAGTTAAAAGAATAAAAATCAAGAGAACTAATTTAGAAAAAAACTGAAAACATGAGGCTATAGTAACTTTGGAAATAAAACCCACTGAATTGGTAGTATTACTGACAATATATAATCCTCACTATTGGTAGTATTACTGACAATATATAATCCTCACTTTGACCAATGAGGAAAAATCATTACAAACTCTAAGACATGAACTAGTTTCTAATTAGAAAATCAGTTTTATTATTTGTTATCTAACTAGTTTCTAACTGTAAAAACTTACACATCTTCTTCTACCCGAAGGTGTTGGATATGAGATTTTATTTTCTGTCCTGAAGTTTTCAGAATGATATTTTCAAGGAGGTGAAAGTCATCTTGCTTAAAGATCTCACTATCCTTCAGAGGTCCAATGATCTATGAGGTAAAGAAGAAGAGGTCAGAGCTGGAGAGCAGTGGTCATCAGTCAATGTGAAGTCCCTGCTGGCCCTAAGCTTTCTGACACACCAAAGTGCCTTAAAAAACCAGGCCTGGGACATGTCTAAAAATAAGAAAAAACAAAAAAACAAAGCTTAAAACAACTCAGTCATTTGTTTACCTAATTCTTCACAGATATGAGAGTAGAGACTTGTATGTTTCACATTAATTTTCCAAGTAAGCAAACTGACATAAAATAGCAATAGTTCGCATTAATTCTTAGTAAATAGCAATAAGGTCTACTTTATGTATAAGGGACTTCAGTGATTTCTGTTCTAAGAGCCACCACACTCACTACCTCCAACAACAGCAGGATAGAAATAAACAGCAGGAAGCCTCCCCACGGGGGATTGTCTCAAAAGCCTACTTCCTGAGGACTCTATGATATAGCTTACATCATGGATGAGGTAACCATCCATGATGAGGGTGGGACAATGATGCAGTTGTTTGGAGGTCACTTGTTCTCTAAGTAACCCCTAATCCTGCTCTGTGAACAAGCCCAATAAACTCACTGGTCTCCCCTCGCCACCACCACAAAAGCATACTTCCTTGGAAAGATAGGACAGAAATATCTATCATTGGCATTCAGAAGTCCTAATCAGCTCTGAGGGAGGGGGGATCTGCTGGAAAGTTTGCCAGCCTCAAAGAGAGGATCTAAGGCTAGAGATCTAAGAAGGCAAGCTTGTTTCTGGCCAACAAATCCTCACCCGTCCGTTGCTGATCACTGCCCTCTGTCCCTTCTTCAGCTTCAGAACATCCCTGCAGTACACGGCATGAGACAAAACGAAATCCATTTTGGAAGACTCAAAGACCTCTTTAAAAAGACTGAAATCCATGCCCTAGGAGAGTAACATTTTAAATGAAAGTCACTGTTATTAAGCAAACCACATAACTGAATAATCACAATGAGTAAACTAAGAAATCCTTTTGTGAAAAAACAAATTTCCTAATTAACGTTACACCTCAATTCTCCATTGTCCCCTGCTCATAAAGTAATCGCTTATTCCTTTCTACTATTTTTCTACTGATTTATTCAAATAGTAGTCTATTCTCCATAACTTTATTTCACATTTTAAAACCTTGTTAACTTCAGATGACTGTCATATACTCTAAATGAAATTCAATATACTCATGATTTTATAAGAAATTTTAAAACTATAAACACTGTCAAAAATATTTATATATTAAACAAATGAATAAACTTAAGCTTTTACTAGAAACAAGAACTCTTGAGCCTCTAACTGATGAATGGTTCACGTCTGTGTTTTACTCTATAAACAAATAAAATACTGTCTTTTAAAAATGGTACAAAGCAAGTGGCATTTTACTTAAAGCACAAACTTGTATCTCGAGCATCCTGAAGCCAAGGCAAGTTTAAAAGGAAAAGGTAATATGACAGAATTATTTCTTGTTGAGGTTGTTCTAAGTTAACAAAAAATATCCTGAGATTCAGAAGTAATCACAACTCATATTATGAACAGTATACATTAGCCTGGGAGAAGACCATGAATGACCAGGGCAGCTGGAACCTGCAAGCCTTACCCCAACAGAGAACTCTGCGATGTCTGTGCCTGTGGCCAGGGCCTCTGCAGTGTCCTCTTTGGTCATTTTGGTGATGAAATTCTTAGCAGAGTTGGAGGTCTGTGTTTGGAGAGCTGCCCAGATTGCTCTAAAGATCAGAGTGTTCTCATAACTTATTTCTTGGCTGGGATTATTGATCATGCTTATCCTAACATTGTTGCTGGTTTTCTATTTACAAAAAGGGAGATAAGAATTATATGATAGATGTTTTGAACCTAAAAAAGCAACATTAACATTAGTCATGTTCCACAGCAGCATCTCCTATAAAAGTCTTTAGTAATTGTACTCAAAATAAAATTCAGATACTGTATATGAACAGGCTTACCAAATTCTGTATGAACATGCCCCAAGATTCTTTTCCAACTTCCTTTCTATAAGCACTGTAGCCACCACAGACCACCAGAGTGCTATCTTTGCTCAACACATTTTCTACCCTCCTAAGTTCTATCTGTTCTTCATGGCTCTGTTTGCACTCATCTTAACACATGGCCTTTCCAGATGCCAAGTAGCAACAAGGGTGAAAACCAAACCAAACCAAACCAGGATTACATGTGGGAGAAGATATCTGGGGCCCATAAACCCAAAATAGAGCTTGAATCAAGAATATGCATGCACCAGCAAGATGCTCAGCAGGTGAAGGCACTTGCTACCAAGGCTAATTACTGAGTTCAATCTCTGTGACTCCTGTGGTGGAAGGAGAGAACAGGCTTCCCCCTTAAGTTATTCCCTGACTTCCACATGAGCACCATGGCATGTTTGTGGCCCTCTTCATAAGTAAATAAATAAAAATGCTGTAAAACCAAATTCGTTAAAAAAAAAGGAAGCAATAGAAATTTATACTACTATACATCAAATGACATCTGTAAGAATATTCACAGAAACATTGTAAGAGCCCAATAAAAAACAACGCCTTCAAACAGACTAATCACTAAACAAAACTTTGTTGTACAGCCATATGATAGAATACTACTCAATGAAAAAGAAATGCCAGTACTTCTAACATCACAGACAAAGCTCACAAAATGTTGAGTGAAGAAACCAAATGCAAGTCCACATTCTAAAACTGTATGACATAAGAGGAGGAAGGAAGGAGTGACTAGGAAACAAATGATCAGGGCTTTTGGGGGTGTCATTTTTTTATCTGGGTGGTAGACACATGGGTGTGTTCACTTTGTGACACTAAGTATACCAAGCTATATTTTACCTTAATGAAAATAAGAAGACTGAAGTCTCCTTCCCAGTTCTCCCACCACAGTACCACGAGAGAAGTTTTTCAGTTTGTATTAGCTTCCTCATGTATAAAACATCATCCATCACTGTAAACTGCCCTGATTCAAGCTTCAACTGACTACAGTATCCAGTTCATCCCCTCAAACACTAAAGACACTTGGCACCACGGTACTGAACTTCCCTACGTATTTCCTTATTTCAGTCAGCTATCCTGGAGCTCAAGGTAGAGAAAGACAGAAGAAGAAATATGATTTCTAGATGAAGCTGCAAAGTGAAAATAGTCCAGGAAGGATGACACCTGCTCTTCTGACAATGACACTATCCAAAAGAATCAATTTCTTCTCAACCATTTGGCACTGATTCTGACTCCTACTGTACATGTATCAGGTCTTTCAGAGTAGCTGTGGAGCACTTCTCTAGAAGCCTACATCTGCTTTAGTGGAATACATACCACCTTGCCTGTGTGCTACTATTACACACGTGGGCCTCTCTCAGCATCAGAATAACTTCCTTTATAGCATATGACAAAATCACTGCAGCAAGAACCATTATGCAAGGAAATCTTATATCGAGGATCTCATTATGTTTTTTTCCTAAAAGAATCTCTTACCTTAAGTAAGTCTAGGCTCTTGCAGTCTTTGACCTCTTTTTTATGAGCTGACAACCTCTGAGGGCACTGTGCTCTTTTCCTTCAGCACTAAGTAGTGCTGGAACCAGCAGAACAATCACATCAGCACAGAGAGGCTCAGAAGGCCAACTGCAACTCAACAACAACAAAGCCCCCACAGAATGAGACCCTAGATACTTGCCTGATGTTTAATTGCATCATACAGTAACTGCCGTCCAGAAGGGCTGTCAAAATCCCCAACAATCCAAAAAGTCACTGGCCTAATAAAAGAATCATCTGTAGAAAAACAAAAACAACAAACTGACTAAAAGATTGAAGTCTCTATGTGCCATTAAAATTAAGCCAAATAATTTCTGAAAAAACATGCAAAAAGAAAAATAAGAAAGTGATTAATTTAATGAAGATTTAATGAGGCAAAAGTAGTGCAACTTCTCTACTAAAATGGAGTAGGGTAACCTTTCAAGCCACTCAATTATAAACTAGTAACATGCAGTGATTAACTGTCCTGTGGGCTGGGATCTGTTAACATATAAGATGAAACATGTGAGTAACAGAGTATAGTGTTTAAGCACCTTAATTTGCAAATTTCTGAAAGGGTATACAATTTATCTGCACTGCTATCTCTACTATTACCCACAGGTTTCAGAAACATCACAATGAAATTTCAATAAATTCTGAATCACATTGGTCCTTAAAACTATGTAAGATAATGTAGAAAACAAACAGAACATTCTGAAGTTTTCAGTTACCATAGATTTCCTTGGAGGACATTCCTGGACAAAGGCAAAGGAAAAAGAGTAAAAGAAAAAAGAATGTCATTTCTATAAATAAACATCTACCACAAGAGTCAAACAATTACACATGGCTGACAGGACCCTGCTTCTTCCTGCCCGATCTATTCCCAGACCCTTCAGACAGGTTTTTTTAAAGGAAAAACCAGACATCCTCCCAAGGAAGGACCACACAAGGGATAAAAGCTGTCCTGATGGGCATGGTGGCACACACCTTTAGTCCCAGCACCTGGGAGGCAGAGGCAGGTGGATCTCTGAGTTTGAGGCCAGCCTGGTCTACATAGTGAGTTCCAGGACAGCTGAAGTTGCAGGGAGACTCTATCTCAAAAAGACAGAAAAAAAAAATGTCATCCTAAGGACAACTGTTGCTTTTTGGAAGGATAATAAGTATTAAATAGAACTAGTTTGGAAGAGTTATAAGTGTTAATATAAGGGTAGACAGGAGAAAGGACCTGTCTACCCTTGAAAAGAATTCACTTTATACAACTGTAGCTTAACTAAAGAACTCTGTATCAAAGTCAGTTTAAAAAACCTACACAAAGCTTTCTAGAATCCAGTTCACGCTACAAACCCTAAAATAAAATTAACTCTGTGCTGTCACCAGAGTCAGGCAAAAACATTTTTCAGTGCATTAACCCATGCTCACATAATGTGTTTCCATTTTGAACTATGAAAGGTTTTTTTAAAATTTTAATGACTAACAAAATTCAGAAAGTAAACATTTGAATTTTTAAAGATACATAAATAAATTTTAACAGGTATTTTATTTATTTATTAAAATATTTTGTTTATTTATTTATTTTTATATTTATGTGTATGTGTGTGTTGCCTGCATGTATGTAAGTGCACCTGTGTCATGCAATGCCTGAAGAGATCAGAAGAAAGTGTTAGATTCCCCTGGAACTGGAGTTACAGACAGTTGTCAGCCACCATGTGGGTGCTGGGAATTGAACCTGGGTCCTACGCCAAGAGCAGTCAGTTCTTAACTACTGAGCCATCTCTCCAGTCCCCTTAACAGGTATTTTCTAGACTAAAAGCATTATAAGAATGAATAGAAGGAATTATGGAATCTATTTTCCCAACATTAAGATGGAGTTATATTTATAAATACTAAAACATAAACACTGAATCCAAGATGAGCCTGAACGGATTACCTTTCTTTGTCAGATAGTTCATACTATTGGCTATAGCAGCAGTCTTGCTCTGAGAATCCAAGACAGAAAATCTGGCATAATCATCCACAAAGAAGCTATCTGGGTAAAAAGAAACATGCATAAATAATATGCTTCAATTCAATCTACCAGTAATACTCAACTGATTAACCGGTTTCAACCATAAAATACAAGCTATAAAAATGTAGTAAGTACATTAAGTTTGGTTTACTGAGAAGAAGTTGGTCACTGGGGGTATGCCTGTCTCTTTTGCTTCCCAGGCAAAATAAATGAGCAACACTGCTCCACCACATGCTCCTTGTGACAATCTTTTGCCATGCCCCCAGCCCTAAACCATGGGATAGGGCTGACCGTGGGATAAAATCTCTGAATCTCAAAGCCAAAATAAACCGTTCTTCCTTTTAAGTTGACATTCTCAGGTAGTTTGCCATGGCAATGAAAATATGACAAACTTAAAAGGCTTTCTTCCTCCACCACCACCTCCTCCTCCTCCTCCTCCTCCTCCTCCTCCTCTTCTTCTTCTTTTTTGTGAGACAGGGTCTCCTTGTAGCCTCGGCTAGCCTGGAATTCACTATGTAGACCAGGCTGGCCTGGATCTCACAGGGATCCTGCCTCTGCCTCCACAGTTCTAGGATTAAAGCAATGTGCCACGATGGCCAGCTTAAACAGTTTTCTTAAAAAGGTCCCAGGACAGCACAGGCCAGAGAAGCAATCCAACACACAGTACTGCCACCATGTTCCTTATACAATGGTACTCCAAAGACTGCTTTTCACAACTTCTGTTTATTTGTTGTGGATTTTTCTCCTTCCTCCCTACCTCCCTTCCTTCTTCCCTTCCTTTTTTTTTGTTTTTGTTTTTGTTTTTGTCTCACAATACAGTCTTGGTTGGCCTGGAACTCACTGTGTAGCTCAACTGGCCTGGAATTATAAGCCTGCACCACCACATGTAGCCTATCATCACAGTCAGTGTGGTGGCACATGCCTTAATTCCCATTACTTGGAAGGCAGAGGCAAGCAGAGGCAGGCAATCTCTGAGTTCTAGGCTAGCCTGGTATACAAAAGTGAGTTCCAGACCAGCCAGGTCTGTATAATGAGACCCTGTTTTTCATTTTTGTTTTTTAAAAGGAAACAACACAGATTTAGGACAAAACATCATGACACTACTTGCCTTGCTCAGTAACAATTTCTGCTGAGAAGCTAATACCTGGTCTGTGAGGCAATTATTTAGATGACTTTCTGAACAGGTTTTTCACACCTAGCTTATGTGGTGCTGGAGATTAAACACAGGGCTTCATGCATGCTAGGCAAGCAGTCTATCAACTGAACTTGATCTACATTTTATTTTTGTTTCCCTTTTCTCCCTCCCCTGACAGGTACTGGGACTTGAACTCATGGCCTTGCATAAGCTAGGCAAGCAATCTACAACTGGGCTAATCCACAGTCTTTCTTACTTTTATTTCTAAAACAGGATCTCATTAAGTTGCCTATGCTAGCCTTGAACTAACTACATAGACAAGGCAGGTCTCTAAGGCAGGTCTCTAATTTGTGATCCTTCTGTCCCAGCCTCACAAGCAGCTGTGATTACAGGCTTGCATATTTTCATTAAAACTCAGCTACAACAACAAATGCAACTGGCTATGATTTCACATGCTGTTCCTTCTCTTAGAGGGAAAACTCATAACAGGCAAATGATGAGAACGCCACCTTATTTCCAGGTATCTGCCAAGTGCCCTTAAGAGTCTGAATGAAAGGCATATGGAACAAACTGTTCATTGTTTCTTAAAAAGCTATAGTTGTAGAGAACACCCAAATGTTGATCAATTCATAGCAATAGGATATTTAAGGAATTAAAAGAAATGAAATACTGTAAGATGAGCTATAGAAATATGCTAAATGAAAGAAGCCAGACACTGAAGGCTTCCCAGTTACATGGAATGTCCTAAGATGGGAAAACCCATAGAATCAGAAAGCAGATGATTTAATGCCAAGGAACAGGAGAGGGAAATGGAGAGTGACTACTCAGGGAATACAGGTTCTTATGAGAGTGATGACAATGTTATAGCATTAGACAACGGTGGTAACTGCGAAACTCTGAGAATAAACTAAAAGCCATAAGCTATATACTTTAAAAAGTTGAATACTGAGAGCAGGGTGTGGAAGTGCACACCTTATGCCGCCACACTCAGGAGGCAAAGGCAGGTGCAGCTCTGTGAGATCAAGGTCAGCTTGGTCTACACAGCAAGTTCCAGGTCAGTAGGGACTACAGAGAGACCCTGCTTCAAAAACAAAAACAAAAAAGTTGAGTATTGGGTTGGCATATAGCAGAGTCATCAAGTACTTACTGAGCATGCATGAGACCCTAGAATGAATACTAGCACCATTTTTTAAAAAAAAGATTGAGTTTTACGGCATATATGCTGTATCTCAACAAAACTACTGTGTTTTCTTGTTTGTTTTGTTTTTTAAAATGTAGTAAGGTTCAAGCTGGTCTCAGACTCACTATACAGTCCAATTGGCCTTAAACTTGTTTTCCTCCTACCTTAGCCTCAATACTGTCACCATTACAAGTATGCACTACTATGCCCAGCAGAAAGAAAAAGGCCTTCCTGGGTTTGCAGAGCAAGCCTAGTTGAGATATTTGCTGATCTTATTCAGGATTAACTCTAAAATGAAAATAAGGAATAAAGAACTGGCTAGGTTGTAAGGTTAACAGTGCAGGTCTACTCTTGTCATCTAATAGCATCACCTATTTGGCATTAAATGGCACTAAATCTTTTTTTTTAAAGTTTACAAGGTTTTATGGAGAAAGAATAATCTTTTGTAGAAGGAAATTACTATGAGTTCAGGAGTATATTATCATGAATTCCAGGTACAAAGAGCCTAAACATAAGACAATGTCAAAATCTTGAGCTATCCAATAAATACGAGGAACATGAAGCATAAAACCAAACCCCCAAATTTTTCCTGAAATGCTCCTTACTACTTGCTGTTAAATCCAGATATTCTCTCTCAGCTGTCAAAATCCTGGAATTAATTCGTGGAACAACATTTGGCTGATTCATGATATACTCTACAACATCTTGATCATGAGACAGTTCACCCTGAAGAAAAAAAAAGAAAGAGAAGGGGCAGGAGTGTTAACGGAATATCACCAACAACAGTTCACCAGGAACAAAGTTAATGGCTTTATAACAGCTTATCTGTTAACAGCTAAAGAGAGAAGTTACATGTAATCCCAATCACAGTTAAGCACAATGTGGATGTTTATACACAGTATCTCTAACCATATGGCTACGCTAAGGAGATGAGGAGGAACAGGTACAAGACTTAAGCCAGTTTCTCAATGTCACATAGTCAATGGTAGCTGTGCTATACAAATGCTCTCTCCATACAGCAGTACTTTTCCAGGAAAAGTAAGGTCTGAATATCAGATAAGAGTTAACACAAAGGTTTGGGCTGACATGGTTACTGTCCTTGGTCCTGAAATCACTCCACCTTGTAGGTCTTGGGCATCTGAGATGGCCAATGTCTCAGGGGTCAGAACTGCACTTCAATGGACATCTTTTGTCATTTGGTCTTTTCTTTGTGTATCTCATATTAGAGAAAAATTTATATTTCCTTAAGCATGGCCTCAGAAACAAGTTAAGCTAGAAACTGTGGAATCTGACAATTTATCATGCTTAGGGGGCTGGAGAGATGGTTCAGCAGTTAAAAGCACTGGTTACTCTTGCAGAAGACCAAGGTTTGGTTCCCAGCACCCACATGGTGGCTAGCAACTGTCCATTAACACCAGTTTCAGGGGATCTGACACTCTCTTCTGATCTCTGTGGGTACTACATGACATGGGTGTATGTACATACAAGCAGGCAATACACTCATATACATAAAATTAAAAAAAATACTTAGGATAAAAGCATGTACACCCAGCACTCAGGAGGCTGAGACAAATATACATATGAGGTCCATACTTATTTTATGCATACATGTATACATGCATACTTCCATTTATTTATTCTTAATTTATCTTTTCAGGCAGTGTCTCACTATGTAGTAGCTGAGGCTGGCCCCCAAACTACGTGTGTATGTCTTTGTGTGGGTATGTGCAAGCGAGTGTAGATAACCTTGGAGTCCAGAGGAGGGAGTCAGATTTCCTGGATCTGGAGTTATATGTGCTTGTGAGCCACCCAATGTGGATACTGAGAACCAAATGTGAGTCCTCTGCAAGAGCTGTATGCACGCTTAACTGCTGAGCCATCTCTCCAATCCCAAGTCTATTTTAAAGTCATTTTAAAGAGAAAAATACAAATCAGATCTAAAAAATTCCAATTAAACAGTACTTGTGACTGCTCACCTGAAAAATATGACAATTCTCAAACAATAAACTAGTAACTAAATGAAACAACTATACTACTCAAAAGAACTACAAAGATACTTATTTGGCTTGCTGTGCACATAAAAGCACACGTACTACACTGGATATTATACATCTCAATTGATTCCAATTAGAAGTCTCTGTAGCTCAGAGAGGGCAATTTGGCATCATCTATAACAGTTTTAAATGCATACATCTTTGGGTCCAGCTCTACACAAACACAAACACACACACACACACACACACACACACACACACACAAGTAGTAGTTTCTAGGAAGAACATGACGTGAGAAGGTAAGTAAAATATGTTATCAATTTTTCTTTTTTGAGTCAGGGTCCCTCCCCACTCCCACCCCCCAATTTGTTCTCATTCTAGTAGTTCTATGAAAAAACAAATCCCTTAAATACAAAGGAATTTCACTTTAACTGCAAAATCTATTCTTACACATTAGGAGTGAGGCAATGAAACTCAACCAAGGACTTGTTTGATTTTTAAAAAAGTTATGAGACAGGGTTTTGCTGTGTAGCCAGGTGGCCTTGAACTTGCAACAATTTTCCTGCCTCAGCCTCTTAAATTCTGGGATTACAGGGTTGAGCCACTAGGCCTGGCCCAAAGATTTTTTGTATGAATGCATTAACATCAGCACAATAATCCACTTCTTTAAAAAAATCTATTTCTAATGTTTTTAACAAATGGTGCTAGAAAAACTATATATTAACTTACGAAAGAGTCAAAGTTGGCCCTTACCTTATACCTCATATAAAAATTAATTTAAGTAGCCAGATGTGGTGACACATGCCTTTGATCCCAATAGTCAAAAGGCAAAGGCAGGTGGATCTCAGTGAGATCGAGGCCAATCTGGTCTACACAGAGTGAGTTTCAGGCCATCTGGGGCTATAGGAAGATCCTGCCTCAAAAACAACACAAAAAACAAACACAACAAACAACAACCCCCCAAAACAAAACAAAATAAACCCCAAACAAACAAAAACCAAAAATTAATTTAAGGGAGGGTGAGATGGCTTAGCAGGTAAAGGTGATTGATTGCTGGGCTAGCCTGGCAACCTAAGTTTAATCCCTTAGAACTTATGTAAAGACAGAAAGAGAGAACTGACTCCACAGAGTTGTCCTCTAACTTTTACACATGTGCTATGGCACACATGCCCATGTGCACACATGCAAGAATAATTACATTTTTTAACTAAAAAATGGATCAAAGTTCTACTCTAAAGATTTGTAAGCATAAAGCTCTAAGGGGAAAAAAAGTCAGGAACAATCTTTGCAACATTCATGCAATGACTGAGGAGTGCTTTCTGGGATAAAATGAACCCAGAGAACAAAGGGAAAAATAAATAAATTGAACTTCATCAAAATTGAAACTTTTGTGCATCAAAGGACATTATCAAGACAGTAAAGGGCTGGGAATGTAGATTATTTGGTAGAGTGTTTGCCTAGCATGTACCAGGGTCTGGCTTAATCCTCAGCTCTGCATGGAATGGGCATAGTTCATAATAGGATTATTCAAGATATCCAAGAGATGGACGTAATCCAAACAACCACTGAGAGATGAATGAATAAACATAATACAATGAAAACACAAACACACACATACACTCATAATAATAAAAATTTAAAAAGTAATGAAAAGGTTCTACAGGATAGTGGTGAGGGTTGCACAGGATTGTGACTGTACTAAATACCACTCAACTGTACACTGAAGCGGTAAGGTTTTATGTTTTGTATCCTTCACTACAATAAAAATTTAGTATATATTTCAACTTAAGGTTACAAGTATACCAATGTAATTTGACATTTAAAGTACTATTTGAGTATGACATTTAGCAGACACGGTAGAGTAATTACCTCCAAAAAGCATCTGCTCCAAAAGAAACTCTCAGATCACATACACATACAATTCAAAAGCAACTTCCCCCAAACTCAGAGAATTAACCAAAGGCCTGCAAAAATCTGACAGACTTTTACTCAAGAAAATGCCTGAATATTAGTAGGAAAGTGGCCTTTGTGGTTTTTTTTGTTTTTTTGTTTGTTTTATTTAACTTGGCCTGCTAAAATTTACCTCTCTCCAACTAATAGAAGCCTTGAAAAATCAACAGCCCAACAGAAGTAGTGAAGAGTTGCCAGGGTTTTCTGTTTGAGCAGAATCTCACCTCAATAGCTTTTCCCTGAAATATTTGCAAAAAACACCAGGAGCAACTGTTTAATATCTCAGCTGATTCTAGATAATGAGATATCCTAAAGAGGCTATGAGTTCCTGACACTCTCTAAAATCTAAAGCCTGATGCCCATAGAACTGTGCATGGGGGAGGGAGGGTCACAGAAATTCCTCAACTCTCACTACTGACTAAGCTTGATAGTCTGTGCAAGCAATACTTAAAGGCTAAGGCTGAAGATTTGGCTGAGAGAGTGCTTGCTTAGCATACACAGGCCCTGGGTTCAAACCCCAGCATCACACACAGACAAGCAGAAGGCTAAGGGAGAGCGGTCAACTGCCTTAGCTGAATACTCAAGCCATGCCCAAACATGAACACAGAGATATTTGGGAAAGTATTTTAGATCAATACACTTAAGAAAATTTGTTCATTTACTAGCTAATTAATAAGTTAAACATTCACACATGACAAAGAATTTATTTGAGAAAGTATTTAAACAAATGCTAGCTGCAACAAATAGAGCAAGAATAAACAGCATCTTTGTAAAGTGAAGGTTCAGTTTTCAAGAGTTGGATTACGTTATCTAAAAAGTCCAATTATCAAAAGAAAACATGAACACATGCAAAAAGAAAAAAAGAAAAACCCCTACATACTATTTAGACTTAAAACAAAGAATTTAAATAAGCTATATTAAAAAATACTCAAAAGAACTAAAGGAAAATGTGAGAACCATAGATAGTATCAATAAAAATGAAATTACATAAAAGGATCAAATAAAAAATCCAGAGTTAAAGAAATCTAATGATAGCTGGTGGCACACACCTGTAATCCTGGTACTTGTGCATGGTAAAGGCAGGAAGACTGCCAGTTCACGGACAGTATGGGGTACATAGGAAGATTTGATCACAAAACAAAACAAAACAAAACAAAACAAAACAAAACAAAACAAAACAGCAGGTGTAGTAGTACTCAGGAGACAGAGGCAGGAGGATCTTAGTTGGAGGCCAGCCTGGGTTAACAGCAAAACCCTGACAACAAATAAATAAATAAATTTAATTATATATATGAAATGACTGATGGGCTAGGGATTTTGAGCATTTGTCTAGCATGTACAAAGCCCTGGGTTAGATCCCCAGCACAAAGGAAGAAAGGAAGGAAGAAGGGAGGGAGGAAGGGAAGGAAAATACATATAATGACTGAAACAATTACTAGAGGGGTTCATTAGATTTAGCTGACAGAAAAATTAAAAAAAAATGAACACAAAGATAGCTCATCAGTTTATTACTTGAGAGACATATGAGGGTTGGTCTCTCAGTTTTTCTTTCATTCATGCTCCCTCCTCGCCCCAAATATATGACTGTCCCTGGAACCCGGGAAGTTAGCTCTTAAGATAGTAGCAGAAGCATCTTATTTACATTCACAGTGAACCTCTCAGATCATACCCGATTTATATTAGGTGATCCTTAGTTTATGCTAACATAATGATCCAGGTTTGGCAGTACCACAAAGACTAATCACCTGATTAGAGGACTGGGATGTAGAGCAGAATCAGATCAAACTGGCAGCAGTCTGACCTCAGCAATTCTATCTAAAGAAGTGTTCAGAAGAAACAAATCCATGGAGACAAAAGTCAGTTGCCAGGGCTAGGGGAGGAACAAAACTGGTAGTGACTCCTATTGGGAACAAGCTTCTTTTAGCACTGATACCTTTTGAAATTAGATGCACAACTGTGTATTGACTCAGAACCACTCACTTGGATATTTTTAAGTAGTTGAGTTTGGAGCTGGGGAGATAGCTTAGTAGTAGATAACTAGGCTAGTGTACATAAGGCCCTGAGTTCTATTCCCAGCACTGCAAGTAAATAAATGAGCAAAATAAAAATCAATTAAAAGTTCATTTTCACACCGTGTAAAGTCTCTATCCATAATATATAACTAATATTTATATATAAGTAAAGCATCTTTCCAAAGTCAGAATTCCTTACAAACAGAAGTCTCTTAGAAATTCTCACAAAATTTGCTATTTCAATTACAATATACAGTTGTATGAATATTTTCCTTATAGCAAGACTTTTTAGGAGTTGGCAAACCAATTACTAATGGCATATTAAAAATCATGACACAGAATTCTACTCTTTACTACAGATGGCACAAAATGTAAACTGTTTATGTTCAAAGTTGGCCTGAAAATGCCACTCACCAAGTACACTGCTCTTTGGAAGAAGGTAGTGGTCTCCAAGATCTTGTGCATTGTAATAGTTTCTAACTCGTCAGGATCTAGCTGTTCCTTTTCAAAGGGCATTCCATTAAACAGGACAGCAGGCAGGGGATCAATGCCAGTTTGCTCATAGTAGCTTCTTGCTTCCTAAGAAACAAAGGATACCAAAACAAAACAAAAAACCACGTTCATCTTCACGACACATACAAAATTAAAACACATTTTTCTTAGGTGCCTGTTTCAATATGAAAAAAAAAAAAATTAAAAGGGCCAGTGACAAACAAAGCTTAGCAGGTTAAAGATACTTGCTTTACAAGCCTGATGACCTGAGTTTGATCCCCAGAACCCACGTAAATGTGGAAGGAAGGAGATAACCAACCCCACAAAAGTTGTTCTCTGACCTCCACACATACACACACAATAATAATAAAAAACATCTTTTTTCATTAAGAATAAAGAGGGGCTAGAGGTGGATCCATGGTTGAGAGCACTTAATGGCTTCCAGCTCCTGGACCCACATGGTGGCTCACAACCACCTGTAAGTCTAAGTCCAGAGGATCCTATACCCTCTTCTGACCTCTGTACGCTCTTGCAAACACATGGAGTTCATATACTCATTCAGGCTCACAGACATAAATAAATCTAAAAACCAGAAAAAAGTCAACATAAATAAAGAAGAAATAGTAAAAACATGTCTTAAGGTGATTAAGGAAATCTGCTACTTTGGAAGCTAATTTTTAAGAACCATGGAATCATACGAAATATCCTCTGTGAGATCAAATAACTAAATTTTAAGAAATCACAAGAACTTTATAGATTAGGGTATGTGTGTCTATGTGTGCATGCAATCCGGGTTTCAAAACTGAATCACAGGGGCTGGAGAGATGGCTCAGTGGTTAAGAACATTGGTTGTTCTTACAGAAGACCCAGGTTCGAATCCCAGCACCCACATGGCAGCTAACAACTGTCCATAACTCCAGTCCCAGGGAATCTGACAGCCTCTTCTGTCCTGTGCAGGCATTTCACGACATGGGTGCACTTACCTACATGCAGACAACACACACACATACACACACACACACACACACACACACACACACACACAATAAAATAAATAAATAAATAAATAAAATAAAGAATCACAAATACTATGCTCAGTACTGCACAATGGAATTTCTGAAATTGTTTCAGGCAGGTTCCTCCTCACCAATATAGCAGTTTCTGACAGCCAGAAGGCTCAAGCCTCTAGGGCAAAAGAATCCCAGAGAACTGTTAAGATGGCAGCAGCTGAAAAGGAAAACTCAGGACTGAGTGTAATGCCCTGGCTGAATGAAGCAGAAAAGCAGCAGGAGGCCTGCTTGGTCACTATAGCAACTAGGAACAGACAGAAACTTTCTTGTAAGTTTCTCTACCTCTGCAGAGACTGAGATCTGCAGACCTGACTGTGAACTTTGAGCAACTTTTGGCAGGCTCAGGGTCCCACCCACCAGATTTGAAAGCTCTTCCCTGATTCGTTCTGTTTCAGATGTCCAGGGGCTACAGGAGCCAATGGAGGAGGAAGAGAAGGAAGACTTCAGGGTCCAGCTCCTAGCTGGCTCACTTACTGGAGAAGACTACCATCAAGAACTGCCACGGGATGCTAGAGAGGTGACTCAGTGGTTAAGAGCACTGACTGCTCTTCCAGAGGACTCCAGTTTGGTTCCCAGCATCCACATGATGACTAACAATCATCCATAACTCCAGTTCCAGGGGCTCTGACATGCTCTTCTGGCCTCTGTGGCCATTACATGCACATGGTGCACATATATACAAGCAGGCTAAGCACTCATACACATAAAATAAAAATAAAATTTTAAAAATGTCTAAGAACAGACTTAATGGCTGCTTGTATCTGAGGCATCTGCCCTGGGCAGGGAGCTCCCTCAAGCCAGCCTCCAGGACTCAACCAACAGCTGCTGACAGAGGGACTTGCTCCTGCCTCAGCTTCCAAGACTCCACACTAGACCTGTTTGCAAAAGGGAATTGAGTCCCACAGCTGCTTCCAGTCCCCAATACCTGCTACTCCAGAGTTCCGTGACTCCACTGAAACATGCTAGTGACAAGAAGGCTGCTGCTACTGCTACTCCTCTGGTGACCTAGACTTGCTCTGCAAGGTACTGCTCTTGGTTGACATCCCAAAGCTCTGCAAGAACTTCCTAGCTGTAGCACTTCTTGGAGCTGGAACACTTATCACAGCGGTCACTACTCCAGGCTAGCTAGCATCCCAATGCTACCGAGAGTTCAAACCTGTTTTATTTAAATGTCATTGTGGCAGTCTGTTTAAAGTTTTATCTCACTTAAAGGTTATTAATCCTGAATCAACAATAAAATATCTCCTATTTGTACTCTTGCTGTGTGTCCACTCTTCTTGGAGGAGGGTGGGAAAAGAAGTTGAAGACAAAAGATGGTATTCACTGCCTGCTTTCCAATGATGGAAATGTCAGTGAGTCCAATGCAGTAGGCACTCAGCACTAACTAAATAACTAAACTAAATAACTAAATCTTTAATTTATTAATTTCCACTTAAATAGCCACATATCATTAGTGACCACAACAGGGAGCAAAGTTCAACTATCGCAGTATCCTAAATTAATAGTATTCTTGGGGGGCATGAAGGTGCATGACTGTAATCGCAGCACTTGGGATGTCAACTAAGAAATATCAGGAATTCCAGGTTACTTTGAGTTGCACAGCAAGACTTTATATCAAAGCAAAACAACAACAAACAAAACAAAAATAACCAAATAATGCTCCTAGGCAGAATGCCTTGAAATGAAATATTTATATCCAGTTCTAAATAAATAAAAGTATATAATACTAACAAAGAAATTGCATCTGTAGAAAACAAATTAAGAAGCACTAAAAAATTGCTCTAAGAGGCAGGAAAAAAATATATACATATATATACTTAGCCCAAGACAATAAAATGGCAAATATATCTGAGATGGGTACTATTTCCTCAGACTAACTTTTCAAAAGTAAAGTAAAAACTAAACTACTACCCAGGATATGCAGAGTTTCTATAAAAAGTCTTAGTAAACACCTTGTAACTTGACAATTAAAATTACAATTTAGCTTTTTCAGATAGCACAAAGCAAAAGAAAAAGAATTTCAATTGAGTAATATCAGTCACATGTAATAGACTGCTTACCCTCATTAGACCTAGGTACAGTAATAAATGATGGTACAGATATAACCAAGGACTACAATGAGCCACAGCCAAAACAGCCCTTTAGGTTAGTTTCAGTCATTTCTGTACCACTGTTTAAGATATTTAAATCGATACACCCTAACTCTTACGTAGCATAATATAACTTCAGCTTTGTATATCAATCCCCCCATCCAATTAAAATAAACAAAGGTCAGGTACAGTGGCACACACTTATAGTTTAAGCACTCTAGAAGTTTGAGCTAAGTCTAAGATCAGCTTGAGCACACAGAGACAAAGCATGTAAAATGTACAATACACATATAAGGACCTATTGCATAGTTTTAAGCCATTCCCTCAGCTTTGGAGATTTAAGCATGTACTATGTCCAGGATGGACACAAAAGAGCAAGGCTATATTAAATCATTGTTATCCCCACCCCCCACCCCCCACCCCAAGTACAGGAGGTAATTCTAAGGAGAGGAAGACTACATATTTCCCCAAAATAAATGTTAATGCTCTGAGTTATAGAATATAGTGGTTTTCAAACTTTTTTTTATTAAGTTGTATCTAACACTTTTTCTTAAAACCAAAGTACTTTTTTTTTTTTTTCGGTCTTTTTGAGACAGTCTCCCTGTAGCCCCAGCTGTCCTAGATTCACTATGGAGACCAGGATGACCTTGAACTCACAGAGATCCGCCTGCCTCTGCCTCCCGAGTGCTGGGATTAAAGGCGTGTCCCACCACACCTGGCAAAACCAAAGTACATTTTTATATTTTATAATGCCTCTCACATTATAATAATAAATGTTATATGTTGGTCATATATATGTATGAACTTGGTCACAAAGCACTTGGGTTTCTGACACTCTCTCTACCTCCAAAAGCTGAACCTTACGCTGGTGAGCAAAGAATTAGGAGGCCCACCTACTTTTGCTACCCTCAGATGAGCTCCATGCTTAACAAAAACCAGTTTTGTCTATTCCCAAACCAACTACCTTTATTTCATTTTATTATTTTTTTATATAATGTGTAGGAATGCATTGCCTGCATGTAAGTGCACCCATGTCATGCAATGCCCATGGAGGTCAGAAGAGGCCATCAGATCCCCTGAAACTGGAGTTACAGACAGTTGTTAGCCACCATGTGGGTGCTGGGAATCGAACCTGAGTTCTCTGCTGGAGCAAGCTGTGCTCTTAACCACTGAGCCATCTCTCTAGCCCCTAAACCAACTATTTTTGTCAGTGAAATAACACAATTTAATATTCTGTTAACCAATAAAATATGAGTACAAAAAGAGAAGGATTTCTTTCCACAAAAACAAACCAAATGACTGGAAAGCTCAAGAAAGTGAGTGTCTAAAAGCACATGAAAGGGGCTGTTGGTTTGTATGGCTTAATGGTAGAGTGAGTGTTTAGCATAGGCAAAGCAGATTAGAAAAACCCAGAAGGAATCTGTAATCTGTACTTGGATGAAGAGAAGTTACTGACACTTCATTCTGAGTGTGGTGTATAAAGAGAATGATAGCTCAGATCCACAAACAGAACCTAAAGACCTACATAGAAAAAACTTTGTAAATCACTTTTATATGCAGTGTTTTAAATGAAAATGCTTTAGCATTATTTTGATTTTGGTTTTTCTTTCCAGTTTTCTTAAGACAGGGTCTCACTAAATAGCCCAGGCTGGTCTAGAACTATGGATCCTTGTGCCTCAGTTTTCTGAGTGCTAAGAACACAGGTGTACAACAGGTGAACGTAGGTGTACATCTCTACAATGCATTTGGATTCCTTGCCTTAACATAAATTTCCAGTAAACTGATCAGCTTGTTTCTGTTTATAATAGGTAAAGCTTGATGGTACATTTACTGTCACACACACACACACACACACACACACACACACACACACACACAGAGTTTCCCTTACATAGCCTTATTACCATTATGTGGGAGTCTAAATGAGAAATGTCCCCCATGGGCTCATGTATTTGAACCTTTGGTCCTCAGTTGATAGCACTATTTGGGAAGCTGGGGAACTTTTAGGAGGTACTGTCTTTGGAGGAAGTATGTCACTGGGGGCAGGGTTTGAGGGTTTATAGGCTCACCTCACTTCCCCTTCACTCTCACTGCTTCCTGTGTTTGGATAAAAATGTGATGAGCCAGTTTCCCGCTCCTTCAGCTATGCTATGCCTTTATAGGCATGATGGACTCTAGCCCCTCTGGAACCTTACTTAAGTCACAATGAAACCTTTCTTCTTAAGTTGTTCTTAGTCATGATATTTTATCGAAGTAACAGAAAAGTAACCAATATACCACACTGATCTACTTTGGTTACTATGTTTCTTTAAAAAAAAAAAAACTATTACTCTTAAGATCTTTTGAGGATCTATTTCTCAGGGGTCACATGGGCTTGGGAGGAGCCCCTGGCTCCTTTCTTTTACCAGTTCCACCTATGTGAAGATAAGTCAAAGGTCCTACTCAACCATGGTTGGCTTCGCTTGGAAGCATGGAAGAAATGATTCCTCTGTGTTGACCCTCCTCTTTG
>NW_008335195.1:1730826-1731188 GCF_000622305.1 Nannospalax galili
CCTTGATCAAGAAGACAGGTGACCCACCACAATTACACGACATTTTGAGAGATGCTCATAGTCCCCTGGAACAGGTCGACCTAGGAGGGCAAGGAGCAAAAAGTGTCCTTTATGTCCCTCTGAACAAATTATTATATACCTCAAAGTATGTCTGTTAAACATCAAAGAAGGTTATTTCCACCAGTCTAGTACTTTTAATTACTGTGTACCATGCAGATCTATCTTGGGCAAAGATCAGTTGTTCTCAGATAAACCTTACTGAGACATATATTTCTTGATCTGGTATGTATAATTTGTCAGTAGGTTGTAGGAGTAATATAGTTCCCTCTGGTTTTCAAAACTAGCTAGGCATTCTTTATTTC
>NW_008335195.1:1731392-1785489 GCF_000622305.1 Nannospalax galili
TTCCTACTGTTCTTCTCTTTCAGGTTATTTCTTTTCCTTTACCTCCCTGTTTCCTTTCCATTATCCTAGTTCCTGTAGTTATGTCTGGACTTAAACACCCAAAAGGAAAGTATAACTAAAGATTAAACGTGCCAACATAATTTCATAAGAGTCCATATGTGCAGCTAAAGGCTACATAACAAGCAACAATGACAGACAAGCGATACACCTTCTTTTGAGCTGATGGCCAGGGTGGTCAAAGGGATTCCCAGATAGTAACCCAGCATAGAACTGGGAAAATGAACAGCAGACCCCAATCTTATCCAAAGGAATATAGACAACTGATTACTGCTAGATGAGGAACAGCTGACCCTCCTAAAACAAAGACCTCTAGATAGACAGGCTGACTAGATTCACCAGAAGGGCAAGTAGTGGGGAATGGCTGGGGGTGGCGACAACAGAGTAGACAGCAGCAGGGATATCAGAGTATAAGGGCTCTAGTGGGGGGAGGGAGGCTATGGGAGGGTGCTACCTGGAAAGTGGGTATATAAATAAATTTAAAAAAAAAGAAAAAAAATAATTCTTCAAAGCATAAAAATTTTCTCCTTAATAATTAGTAGACGTGAAAAACATTACCATAGAAATCTGCCTGACGACTTTATATCCATGCTCAGAAGCCAAGGAGCTCAGAAAGTAACCGACTGTGACTAGTAATTTTTAATAATGAAATGGAGATCTTTTTTAAAGTTTTAAAAAAATTTGAATATTAAAAAAAAGAAACTTAAATACTGTATTTCAAAAGCCAATGTGTATTAATTATACATG
Organism: Nannospalax galili; assembly: GCF_000622305.1. Classification (NCBI taxonomy): domain Eukaryota; kingdom Metazoa; phylum Chordata; class Mammalia; order Rodentia; family Spalacidae; genus Nannospalax; species Nannospalax galili. The sequence continues at coordinate 1,732,197 of NW_008335195.1, forward strand.
TGAAGTTACCTTAAAAAAAAAATAAAACTATTTAATGTGTATGAGTGTTATACCTGCATGTCATAAGTGCACCAGAAGAGGAGGTCAGAGCTCCTGGAACCGGAGTTATGTTTTTTAGCTACCATGTGGGCACTGGAATTTGAAACTGGATCCTCTGCAAGAGTAGCCAGTGTTCTTAACCACCGAGGCATCTCCAGCCCACTACATCTTTTTTTTAGTATTTATTATTTTTATTTTATGTCTATTAGTGCATTCCCTGCATTTAGGTGGGTGCACTTGTGTTGTGCAGTGCCCACAGAGGTCAGAAGAGGGTGTCAGATCCCCTGGAACTGGAGTTATAGATGGTTGTTAGCCACTATGTGGGTGCTGGGAATCGAACCTGGGTCTTTTGCAAGAGCAGCCAGTGCTCTTAACTGCTGAGCCATCTCTCCAGCTCTTACATTTCTTTTTTTAACAATTAAAAGAAGTTTTTGAGCCAGACATGGTGGCTCATACCTTTAATCCCAGCATTCCAGGAGGCAGAGGCAAGTAGAACTCTCTAAGTTCGAGGTCAGCCTAGTTTCAGACCAGCCAGGTATACACAGTGAGAGCATCTAAAAAAATCTATTATCATTGTGTATGTTTGTGTGCACGTGCAAACGCTCGTGTGTGTGCATGCATGTGTGCCATGATGCAAACGTGGAGGCCAGAGGATAACTTTATGGAGTTGGTTCTTTTCTTCCACCTTTACATGGATTTGGGGGATTAAACTCAGATCACCAGGCAGGAACAGCAAGCACCTTTATCCACAGGTTATCTCACTGGGTCTGGTTATTACATTTCCTAAAACAGCTCCATTTTTAGCCTAAATAATTAAATAAGGCCAGTATGATATATGATAGGCCATACATCATCTTCTAGCTCTATACTTCAAATAGATTTTATTCAGAATTAAGCATGACTAATGTTATGAAAAAGCAACTGTTTTCCAATTTAAAAGTTAATATGCAAATACCAAAAGCACCAAAGAATGTTTTACCTTCCGATTCTGATCGTAAGTAGAATCAATCCCCAGGATGCTATTCACTTCTACATATGGATATTTCTTCTCCAGAACACTGACCACATGTTCAACTTTCACTTTTTCTCCAGTCCTTACCTTGTTATAGATCTGAAGAAAGAAAAACAGGGTAACCAACTACACTTTTTTTTTCTTAAATGTTTTATTTACTTTAATTTTATGTGTGTGTGTGTGTGTACTGCCTGCATGTATGTAAGTGCACCCGTGTCGTGCAATGCCTGCAGAGGACAGAAGAGGCTGTTGGATCCCCTGGAACTGGAGTTACAGACAGTTGTCAGTTGCCACGTGTGTGCTGGAATTCGAACCCAGGTCTTCTGCAAGAACAGTCACTGTTCTTAACCACTGAATCATCTCTCCAGCCCCCCAACTATACTTCTAAACCCAAATTTTGAAACGTCTGTTATTAAAATGCCTTTTGATGAGAAACTAAAGATTTATTTTTTCAGCTGGGGTCTCACTATGTAGCCCTGGCTGGCCTGGAACTTACTATATAGATCAGGCTAGATTCCAACTTGCAGAGCTCTACCTGCCTCTGTCACCCCAGTGCTGGGACTAAACATATATGCTACCATATCCAGCTAAACATTTCTTACAATGAACCAATCAGCAAATAAACATATTACATGCCAAATTAAAAAAAATTAAGAAATACCAGAAGCAAAATAGTAACAATAAAATTTTTTTTAAAAAGGCACCCCCCCGCCAAAAAAACCCAGTAATACCAGAAGCCAGGTATAGTGGAGCTTGCCTATAATCCCAGCACCTGAGAGCCTGAGGCAAAATTAGGAGTTCAAGGCCATCCTCACCTACACGAGTTCAAGGCCAGCATTCTGAGATTGTCCCCTTCCCCCACCAAAGGGGGGAAAAATCATCAATAGTCTCAAAGAAGAAAAAAGTGAATTACTTTTAGAATAAGTAGAGAACATCCATTGCTCAAAGGTGTTAACTAGTGATTTCAAATCACCAAAGGGCAAAAGACTCACCTGGTTCCTAAAGAATCGCATCTAGGGGCCAGCACCATGGCTCAAAATAAAGACACTTGCTGAAAAAGTCTCATAACCAAAGTCTGATCCCCAGATCCCATGGCAGGAAAGAACTGACTCAGAAGGTTGTTTTCTACCCTCCACATATAAGCTATAACATGCACAATCATATACACAGTAATAATAAAATTAAAAAATAAAAAAACCCCTCATCTTAGCTGAGATTATAGCAATCTATTATATTCCTATCCACAAACCAATAAAGTAAAAGCAACCCTGAAATATAAACACAGACTATATGTGAATAATTTACTTTTTCTCTTGAAGAAGTACAGAATACACCTATTGAAAACTGTTTCACAATAAGTCAAATTAAAAAAAATATTTTATTTATTTCTACGAGTGCTCTGTGTGCAGGTATTGTAATTGCAGAAGATGTGTTTAATGCCTGTAGAGGACAGAAGAGGGTATTGGATACCTTGAAACTGAAGTTATGAACAGTTGTTAACTGCCATGTAGATGCTGGGAACTGAACCTGGGTCCTCTGTAAGAGCAGCCAGTGTTCTTAACTACTGAGCCACCTCTCCAGCCCCATGGTAAGTTAAATTTTTTAAAAGTGATTTGCCATTTTGAACAAAAACATACATGTGTGAGAGTCTGGAAGGCATGGTAAGCATCCACTTCTTGGACAACATAATTATATGCTCTCAAAACAGCCACTCCAGCATTTTGCATCCCATCAACATCTTCAGAGTCATCGACCACAAAGATAAAACCAATCCTGCAGAGGGGGGAGAAGAAAAGACAATCTCAAAGAGTGCAAATAGCTAAAGAGGGGTGGCACCTTTGCTGTCTCCTCATATATTATGGGGAACAGAAGACAGCCACCGCTAAGAAAGAACAGCTCACATCCCACCCTAACAAAGCTGGAAAAGTATACATACATCATTTACAAAGTTCAAAGCAAGTTAGGTTCTTCTACAGCTAAGGTAAGCTGTTTCAATCTTGAATAGATTTTCATTGATAAGAAAAGTGCAGTATGTAGAAATTTTCTTCTGCCTTTAAATAGAAATTTGGGGGCTAGAGAAATGGCTCAAGGGTTAAGACGACTAGCTGCTCTTACAGGAGACTGAGGTTTGGTTCTCAACACCCACATCAAGCATTTCACAACTGTGTGCAACTCCATTTCCAGGGAATCTGATGCCCTCTTCTGGCCTTTGTGAGTACTGTATGCATGTGGTGCAGATATAGATAAGCACACAGACACACACAATACATACACACACACCACACATTAAATAACTAATGTAAAAAATTTAAATCCCAGAAATACAGGGAACATGAAAAATTTTGAACAACGCAGGCAATGTGAGGACTACATATAAAAGGAAAGCAGAATAAAAAATACAATCATCAGCCGGGTGTGGTGACATACACCTTTAATCCCACTCAGGAGGCAGAGGCAGGCTAATCTCTAAGAGTTCAAGGCCACCCTGGTCTACAGAGTGAGTTCTAGGGCAGCTGGGGCTACAGGGAGACCCTGCCTCAAAAAGACAAAAAAACAAAAAAAAACAACATCCTAAGTCAAAAAGTTCTATCGACAAAGGGATCACATTAACATATATAGATGGGTTGGTATGAAGACTTTCACTTGCAAGTGCAGGTGCCTTGCTCCTGGTCTACATTTGGAGCAAGAGCAATTCAGTGGAGTCATGCCAACAAATGGTGCTGGAACAACTAGACATCCACTACAAAATAATGACTCTAGTACAAATTTTACCCTCCACAAAAATTAACACAAAATGTACCACAAAACAAAATGGAAAAAGTAAAACTATAAAACTCCTAGAAGATGGCAGAGGGAAAAATAGGTGGTTTTATTTTTGGCCAATGACAAGTTAGATCCAAAAAAACCCACGATCCAGTTCAGGAAGATGGCTTACTGGATAAAGCCCTTGCTATACAAGCACAATGACCTGAATTTGGATCCCCACCACCCATGTAAAATAAGCCAGATATGGGGGTACATGCCTGTATCCTCAGTGTTGGGAGGTGGAAACAGAAGGGTCCTGGCTGGGTCCGCTGGCTAGCCAGACTAGCCAATTTGTGTGCTCCAGATTCAGTGAGACCTTGTCTCAAAAGGTATAGTGGTAGGCGACTGAGGGTGACACCTAACATCAACCTCTGGCCACTTCATGCACACAAATATATGCATGAACCCATGCACACACAGGTATACACACACAGACACAGACACAATTTATGAAACAATTGTGAAGGTGGACTTCATTAAAGTTTAAAACTTCTACTTTGGGAAAAAGAAAAAAGCTAGTAAGGAAAGGAAACGAAAAGCCACAGACTAGCAGAAATCTTTGCAAAACATCCATCTGACAAAGACTGGCATTCAAAACATGAAAATGATTCCTAAAACTCAACATTAAACAATGACATTATTAAATGGGCTAAAGAACCTGAGCATGGGGCCTGGAGTCTGGTCAGTGCTGGGTAGTGAACACATAATAATGCTAGATTGTTTAAGAGTTCTTTAGTTTCTTCATTTGTAAGAATTCAAATTCCACCCATATGTAAAATTACCAGAATTATTCCAGAATGTACATAGAAATATCTTTTAACACTTATACGTAAAACTGTACAAGTATTATCCATGAAAGAACAGTGGAAATCCAGCCACTTGGTGTTCAGTTGATAGATACGGCAATACAACTTACACAGATGTACCTGTCCATATTTACAGAAAGCTGTGCAAGAGTCCAAAGCATTTAGTCCTTTACAGTCTAACAGCCACTGGCAAGGCTCCCTATCTCTACTGAAATCAGAAACAGTCTTTGTGGTACGGGTGTGTACCCAGGAAGACTTCCTTCCAATAGGAAACAAGCAAAAACCACAAGCCATTTTTACATGGGCTAGTAATTAATAATTCAATGATGGTAAGCTTCTATTCATTGATAATTAAATTCTCAGTCCCAAAAGACCCTGGATTTGTACCAAGGAGAAGATAAAACTGCCATTAGTGATCTTATTAATTATACTACAATTCAGTGAAACCAGACATGTAATTCTGAATGACAAACTAAACCTCAGCTGAACGAGCTATTTTATCAAATCAATCCCAGTGTTACCTTAGTGGTATATGATTGCTGAGAAACATCTCAGCTATGTTAATCAGCTCTGCTGTGGTCTCATGTACAGGATCAACTATGAAAACCTGTCAGAACAACAAGAAAAAGAACCCATGAAATGACATTTATTCAAACATTCCTGGGCCAATAGAAATGACATTAATTATCACATGTGAAGCCAACTTTTTTCAAAATACTATCAAACCATATAAAAATGGGTTATGAAAACAGCAGCTACCTTCCTCTATGTTCAAAGAATGTGGTAGGAGGAAAGTCACTTTTTTTAGGGATTTCTGCTGGTAACATCCAAGTGTATCCCAGATTGCTGATGCCTGCTCTATCACACCAAACAAAACTAAAGTTTTATCAGCTCTCCCACCTTAGAAAACAGAACTTGCCTTTTTGGTATTTCTAAGGATATCTAAATTAAGAATTCCTTTAGAATTCAACTCTTTTTAATTTTTAAAAAAATATTATTTTATGTGTATGAGTGTATTGCCTGCATGTATGTAAGTATACCCATGTCGTGCAGCGCCCTCACAAGTCAGAAGAGGGTGTTGGATCCCCAAAACTGGAGTTACAAATGGTTGCTAGTTGCCATGTGTGTGCTAGATCCTCTGCAAGAGCAGCCAGTACTCTTTAACTGCTGAGCCATCTCTCTGGCCCCTAGAATTTAACTCTTAAATCACAGCAATAGCTATCGTGTATGAAGCTCTTATTATATGCTAAGCAGTTTGTATATATTCTTTCATATAATGAAGCTACCTGAGACTGAGGATGTGAATCTGTTGGTAGGAAGAACGCTCACCAAGCCTTCCTGAAGCCTTAGGTCTGATCTCTATAAACCACTAAAAACTAGGCATAGTGGGTATGTGCCTGTAATTTCAGCATTTGGGAGATGGAGGTAGAGGGATAAGAAGTTCAAGGTTATCCCCAGCTATATAGCAACGAAAAGCCAGCCTGGAATATATGAGACCTTATTTTTGTTTGTTTTTTTTTTTTAAAAAGCAAAAAATTAAAATTAAAGACATAGTGCCAGGAGTGGTGTACACCTTTAATCCCAGCACTTGGGAGGAAGAAGCAAGAGGATTTCTGTGAGTTCCAGTTCCAGCTGGGGCTATAGAGAGACCTTGTCTCAACAAAACAAAACTGACAAACAAACAAACAAACAAACAAACAAAAAATCCCAATAAAGTTTACCTATGTGGTGAGAAACAGACCAAGTTTTGAAAGGAAAAAGGTGATTTCAAGACTAAGAAAACTAAAAGGTTGGCTTAGTGGATAAGGGCACTTGCTGCCATGTCTGTTGGTTTGAGTTCAATCTCTGGGACCCACATAATGGAAGGAGAGAACCAACTTTCACAGGTTGTCCTCTGACTTCCAAACATGTGCTATGGCATGTGCATACCTACACACATGCATACACACATAAAGAATAAATATATGTAATAAAAAATTAAAATAAGAGAAAAGTACAGAGGGTTGTTTCCTATGCAAGTTTTAAACTGACCTTGTCTCTAACCAGCCCCATCTCCTCTGCAGTTGGAAGAGAGAAGAGACAGAACTGTCAGGGGAAATAAGGTCAGCTTAGAACCTTTCTCCAAGTCTCTACAGTAGGGAGATGAGGAATAATAGGTAGTAGGCGCTAATAAAAAGGCTTTTTGTTGTTGTTTTTAAAGACAGGCTCTCCCCACAACCTCTGCTGGACTAGAACTTGCTATGTAGACCAGGCTGGCCTGGATCTCACAGAAATCTGTCTATTTCTGCCTCCCAAGTACTGAGATCAGAGGTGTGTGCCACCACGCCCAGCTAGAAAGGCTTAGTTAAGGGATTAGGTTACTAAATTTGAGGGGTTAAGTTATTAAAGAGAAGAGTTGGGAGATGGCTCCCCAGTTAAGAGCACTGGCTGCTCAGCACACACATGCTGGCTAACAATCATCAATAACTCCAGTTCCAGGGGATCTTATGTCCTCTTCTGACCTCATAGACCCCGTGTGTATGAAATGCCATGTATGTATTCAATGCAATGCTGTAAATAACCCTTCACTAATACTCCTATAATAACCCTTCACCTGTGCCCCTGTAAGTAACTCTAATTAAAAGAAAAAGAACGAAGAACACCAAGAGTAAAATTAGTATCAAAATAGCTCATGACCACCTTGAGAACTCACTGAGGATTACAACTACTTCCATTGAACCAGATATTGATTCACTGATTTCTCAAACAATGTTTTTTAAAAAAAAAATCCCACTGATTTATGTTCCTTTCTTTTCTTTATTTTTAAGAAAAAACAATCTGAGCCAATAAGTAATAACTCATGTAACTTGAAATAAAAGGAAGCATATTAATATACACAAACAAGACATAAAGAAAAGCAGTAGTCATATATATCTTCTGAGTGAAAAGAACTGTCTTAAAACTTCCACAGGACTGCTAGAACTGTAAAACTGCTCTGGAAAAAACAAAGTCTTAAAACATAAAACCAAGAAACAAATGTATAATGTCCCAGCATAAACCTTCAGTTATGGGCCGGGCATGGTGGTGCATGCCTTTAATCCCAGCACTTGGGAGGCAGAGGAAGGTGGATCTCTGTGAGTTCAAGGCCAGCCTGGTCTACCTAGTGAGTTCCAGAATAGCTGGGGCTACAGGGAAACCCTGTCTCAAAAAGACCAAAAACAAAACAAAACAAAACAAAAACAACCCTTCAGTTATGGTTGTGGGTATATCCTCAACACAGTGATACAGCTGGTGGTGGCAGTGGGCAGAAACAACTAGTAAAGTAGGTGTCAGAGCTAAGAGAAATAGTTACACGCAGATGAGAGGGAGAAGTTTTACTCACCATATTATGCAAGTTTTTCCTGATCTGCCGTATAACACCAGGAAAAGTGGGTCGAAGCAATTCTTGTAGGCTAGAAGGCCATGAATTATATCTGCTATCAACCTCCAGGTTGTTGACCCACTTGAAAAAAATAAATAACAAAACATGGTACATACACATTAGTCATCACTGAAAAATGACCACTAATAACAATAAGACTTTAGGAAGCACATAGGAATGGGTATGGTAATACTGCCCATAGTCTCAGAACTCAGAAGGTACAGGCAGGAGAATCAGGTGTTCAAGACCAGCCATAGCTACAAAGAGTTTGAAGCCATCCTGGACAATATGAGCCCTTGTCTCCAGCAAACAAGCAAACAAAAAAGACAAGGTTATTTTTGAATATACAAAGATTGAGTAGAAAAATGAATGTAAGCAATGTAAGCAATAAATAGATGAAGCTATTTATGATTAACAAAACCAATGAAAGACCAGTAGCAAGAAATGTCAATTTAAAAAAAGACAAGCAAGCAAACCACAAGAAATGAGACAAGAGCAAGTCTTCAGAGGAAACCCAAGTGGTGGATAAACATAAGAAAGACATACACCCTCAATCATAATCTATGGAATGTTAGTTTAAACTAAACCACAAGGAAACTTCACACTCAATAAATTAGGTAAATTTAAATTTGTCAATATCCAAGTCTAGGCAAAAGTACAGAGCCATATGGGAACACTTACCCAATGCAGGTGTTTGTAACACTCATTTTAGAGAAACGGGCCTAATAAAGCTGAAAACATGACTAGAACCACTAAATACTCCAGAAGCATTCTCACCTGAATGCATAAGGACCCAATATAACACTACCAACAACAGTAAGAAAACAAACAACTTCATGTCCATAGAGAGAACAGATAAGTACCTATTGTTTGTAAAAAAGGTAGAGGGAGAAGAATGTGGGTATTTTCTTACTCATGTATGTATAGAGTATTCTAGAAGGACACACAAGCAACTGCTCACATTTGTTGCTTCTGGGAGGAAAGTGATGGCTGTGTGACAAGACTTCCACTATATACCTTTTATACATCTTAAATTTTCAGTTATGAAAGTACCAATGATTTTTTTTTTTTTTTCGGTCTTTTTGAGACAGGGGCTCCCTGCAGACCCAACTGTCCTGGAACCTGCTATGTAAACCAGGCTAGCCTCAACCTCACAGAGATCCGCCTTCCTCTGCCTCCCAGGTGCTCGGATTAAAGGCCTGCACCATCACACCATGAAAATGATCTTTTAAAAATAAATAAAAAGGGGCTGGGCGTGGTGGTACACACCTTTAATTCCAGCACTCAGAAGGCAGAGACAGGTAGATCTCTATGAGATCCTTGGTTTCCATAGTGAGTTCCAGGCCAGCTGTGGAAACTGGGAGACTCTGTCTCAAAAGACCCAAAAATGAAAATGTTATAAAACACAGCAACAGGAGCCTTCACACAATGTTGGTGTCTGGAACACTCATTGTAGTCTAATAGATCTAATAAAGCTTAAGATTTCTTAGTACCACTAAGTACTCCACATCTGATAAACTGTAATATCTCCTGCAAAAGTCTTGGAAAACTTGAATAAAATAGGAAGGTCTTGTGCCATTTCATATGCTTAATTTAAAACTACTTTTAAAATGTTTTTTACTCATCTGCTTTAAAAGGACTTTATTATTTGCTATATGATCTTTCTGAGCTTTTCTCATCTGTAAAGAGAATGTAGAAAATGGTGCCATAAGAAGTGGTTAACATAAAAATGAAATTGGGGTCATGGAACGAAAAGGAAGTCAATATGAGATACCAACAGAACACTGGACTGCAAATATTAAAAAACACTTAACAGGAAATAAAGGGAATAAATGAGGGACAGAGGACTATATACTAATTTCAACAAAGAATTGCCTGTAAGAAGGAGAGAGGTGTAACAAGGAATACAGAGCTTCAACTGAAATATTTTTCCCCTAAGAAAACAGTGATTCTCAAACAATTAATTATTTAGTAGAATGGGGATAAGCCATATGGTTGTTACTCCATGTTGTTTATTCTTTGTAAGTCAAACCAACTTGTCAGAAAAACAAACAGCATTCAACATATATCAAGTGAGAACTCAAGTAAAGATGATCTACACACAGGCAGGTTCAAACTTTTGATATCAGTCTATAAATGTGTTGGGCTACATTCACAGCTATCCTGGGATGCATTCAGCTTAGTCTATAGGTTGGACACATCTGATCAGTGTACATAATTTCTCTTTCAACAAAATTTCTCTAAAATAAGTGCAGGATTGAGAAACCAAGAAAAAAGACTTGGGGTGCCAAGATTCCCTACATTCTCTTTACAGATGACAGAGGTACAGAGATCCTGTAGCAGATAATAAAGTCCTTTAAAATAAGGTTATTAGTTAGAAATACATATTTTATAGTAGTTTTAAATTATGCATGTTATTACAGTCACACAAGACCTGTATACAAGGGAAATATGAAATATTTTTTTCCCAAGATGCTTAGCTGAATTCTAGGGTTACACCACAGAGGAAAGAGTACTTCTTAATCACACTGGCCAGAAAAACAATTTTTTGGAGTATTTAAAACCTATCACATACACAGAGTCCCATGTATGCAGTTGTAAATCTGTGATCAAAGACGAATTAGAAAGCTGTAAGATGTCTGGCCAGAATGCCTGTGGACTACCCAAAAGGAATACTCACCGAAATAGCAGGACTCCTGATGTCTACAGCATAGTCAGCCTCAGAGGGCTGGATGTTCAGCTTCAGAATATTATGCAGAGAAAGGCCTTCTATTCCTAGTCGGTGCAGACCCTCCATTACCCGGGCTTCATTCCTCAATATATCAAACAGACTGGGGGTGGTGGGGGAAGGTATTTAGATGAAGGATGGAGAATAACTACACGGTAGAGCACTTGCCTAGAATGTTCGAGGCCCTGGATTTAATCCCCAACACACACACACACACACACACACACACACACACACACACACTATTTAGTAGAGAGAAAAAAACAAAACAAAACAAAACTTAAAGTCTCACTAGTTCAAACTCAATGCCAGCAAATCAATCAATCAAAGAACCAAAATGGAGCTTCTCCCCTTGTCATCTTGTCAGGACAGTGACTTACTGGTCCCATTTATTTAAATTCTCAGGCTATAAGCAGATACTCTCCAAGTATAAACTTAGATTACCTCTAAGTATAAAGAATAAATCACCTCTAAGTATAAAGAATTTATACTTTATACTGTATTAATTGGGGGTGAGGGAGTCTATATGTGTGGTAAATGTGTATGCCTGTGTGAGTATGGAAGCCAAAGGTTGATATCAGGTATCAGGTATCTTCTATTGCTTTCCACCTTACTTTTTTTTTTTTTGGTCTTTTTGAGACAGGGTCTCCCTGTAGCCCCAGCTGTCCTGGAACTTACTATGGAGATCTGCCTGCCTCTGCCTCCCGAGTGGAGTGCTGGGATTAAAGGTGTGCGCTACTATGCCCGGCTTTCACCTTATTTTTTAAGGCAGAGTCTCTCCCTGAACATGAAGCACAGTGATTTGGCTACACTAGCGGGCCAGAAAGCCCCAGGGATCCTGTGCCTCCATCTCCCCAGCACTAGGATTATAGGTGAGTGCCACAAAACCTAGCATTTTACACAGGTGCTAGGAATCTGAACTCAGGTCCTCATGCTTATGTGCCAGATACTTTATTGGCTGAATCATCTTCCCAGTCCTACACTACAAGTTTTGCTTATATGTTTTTAGAAGCATATACATAAGTAATGTGTCTCTGTGTAGAAGGTGTGGGTGTGTGCATCATGGCATGTGTGTGGAAGTCAGAAGTACAACTTTGTAGATTCGGTTCTGTCTTTCCACCTTTATATCAATTACAGGGATCAAACTTAGGTTGTCAGGCTTGTACTGTTAGGTGGCAAGTGTCTACCTTGTGAGACATCTCACAGATCCTATTTATTTAGTGTAGATGGTCTGTGTGTGTGTATGTGTACTAAAAAGCCTTCTCAGAAACCAGCAACAGCACTGTGACTCAAATTACTTCGTGCTTCCCAGAAGCAAAAGAACTTACTTCTTTTGATGTTTCTACAGTTAAAAGGAAAACTGCAACTCCAAAAAGACACCCTTGAAAAACACAAGCTTTGCGCATGAGAGAGAATTTTTAAAAATGTATGTTATCCATACCTGAAAATGTCCTGTGTATCTAAATCAATATGAAGTCCATTGATGAAGAGAGCTGAATCTCCAGGCTGTAATCCTAAAGTTCCCTTGAAATACTGAAAAACACAAAAACAAAGCAGTGAGAATGTGTTTAACAAAGCTCTCTGTTTCTGAGCTTTATAACAAATCTTGACATTCTAAAGGCCAGGTTGAAATTCCCTCTTCTATTCTCTCACAGGCCCTTCTGAGCATTCACTGTAGTGAATGAAGATGCTGGTTTACTGGATATCCACCCCTCTTCCTTTCCTCCTTCCTTCACTTTGAAGATGACACAACCATTTCCTATAATATTGGGCACAGGAGAAACCAACTGCTAAGGATCATGTATCCAAAATGAGAAGAGAGGAGCTTGGGAGATGGCTGGGGGTATGAAGTGTTTGCCATCCAAGAGTTAGGACTGGAGTTCAGATCCCCAGAACCCATGTAAAAGCCAGGCAGGTGGGCATGACAGCACATCTGTAATCTCAGTGCTACCAAAGCAGAGATGTGATCCAGGAGGCAAGCTGGCTTAGCTAGACTAAGAGCTATGGGCTCTGGGTTCAGTGAGGGATTGCCTCAGTCAATAGAGACCAATCCAGAAAGACACCCAACATCAACTTCTGGCATACACATACACCCATACACACAGACATACATACAAATGTGCTCCCACACAAACATAAACACACATACACATGCATGTACACCACATATATGAAATGGAATATAAATAGGATTAATTGAACAACTATTATCTCTACTTAATTAAAAAAAACAACATGTTTCTTCCTGGTCCATAATACATTAAGATATTTTATTCTTTTGGGTTCCTTTTCCAATAATTCTCTGAACTGCCTATCAGGAACTGAAGCTTATAATTCTACCTTACACAGGATACCAATGGATTTGTTCATTACCTTAGTAACAAAGAAAGAAGTTTATAACCAAAGAAATAAAATTATCTCCTTAATATTGAAGGCAGAAGGAAGTAAGCTATCTATAATCAAGGGTCATAGGCAGAGTCTCCCGTCTAACTAGCTGTTGAGTTACATAGGCGCTGGAATTTTCCTACCTTTTCTTGCCAGTGCCAGGTAACAGTGCTTTTCTATGCTTCTGTTACTTTCCCTGTTTGTGATGCCAACCAAGGCTGTGATGGCAGTCAAAAACATATAGTCCCCTTGATAAAGTCTAGAGATTGAAACAAGGTAAGTTTCTAAATACTATGCCTCCCTTAAACCTTCAAACTGAAGCACACAAAGAAACTCTGGGCTGTTGTGTGAGAACAGTACCTTGGGCTTGCCCATGCCAGGCCTCAGTAGAGTCCTTCACCTACTGACTCCCAATATAGTGGTAGTCTTATGCACAGGTAACTGTGCTGCCTAAGATCTGTTAAAGCCAATGGAAATACTGCTGTGACTCCATACTGATATTTCTGTTTAATAGTATCCTTCTACTTAATGTATACTTCTTTTAGAGTGAACTGGAACCCTTGTATATTCTACACCACAGAGAGGCGTACCACACAGAAGAGTACAGAAGACATTAACCAGATACAAGGATCAGAACTTAAACTCTTACTAATGAGGAGCAGCCTTCACTGTTCAATAAGCAGAGGACTTAGAGAAAGTATACTTTTAAGTTCCAGTACTGCATGGGAAAACACAAAACAATAGGGAAGCTGCTATCTCATGCTTCACAGACATAGCCACATTAAATAGCAAACAAGATGGAGGATAACACCAAAATGTGTACATATTTCAAAACATATTGTGTACCACAAACATGTATTTGTCAATAACATAAAAAACAGACAAGAAAATAATGGAGAGTTAAAGAAACTAAGAACTGGAATTTTGGGTCAGGGAGATGGCTCAGTGGGTAAAAACACTAGTACTGCAAGTCTGCCAACTGAGTTCAATCCCTGAAATCCACATAAACAGCCAGCTGTCATAGTGTACATCTGCAAAACCAGCACTCCTACAGTGAGATGGGAGGTGGAGATAGAACTGCCTTGAAGCTCAAGGCCTAGCTAGCCTGGGGCACAGAGTGTAGCAGCAGAAACAAGAGAGACCCTTGCCTCAACAAGGCGGAAGGCAACGACCAGCACCTAAAAGTTGTCATCTGATCTTCATGTGTGCCATGATGCATGTGTGTTCACACTTACATCTCTCTCTCTCTCACACACACACACAAACACACACTAAAATAAAAAATAAAGGACTAGATTTCTTTGATGGGAGAGCAGAGTTCCATCATGATACATGTGTGTCCACACTTACACCTCTCTCTCTCTCTCTCTCTCTCTCTCTCTCACACACACACACACACACACACACACACACACAAATAAAAAACAAAGGACTAGATTTTTTGTATGGGAGAGCAGAGTTCCACCACACACACACACACACACACACACACACACACACACACACACATCACTTGCCTACCATATTGTACAGATTTTCCATGTCCACTCACTTGGACCTCTGACATGGTAAGAAAGACTAACTCTAAGCTTATAATTATAGTTTGCATCTACTTGTAAATCTACAACATAGTGGGGTTCACTTTGAGAAAACTCATCATACTACATTTAAGATTTTCTGTACTTTGTGTTTCATATTTATGCATTTTTGATAAAATGTTTTTCTCAAACAGATTAATAATTCAGGAAATACCAATACAGTGCTCATAATTTTATGTTCTGCTTTCCTTGATGGAAGGAGAGAGAGGGGTTAAAATTAAAGAAATACTTGTTATTCTGGAAATTAAATATACAAGCTATTAGTAGGTTGGGTTTTTTTTTTTTTTTTTTTTGAAACAAGTCTCATATATCCCAAGGTAGCCTCACACTCACTATGCAGCCAAAAATGATCTTGAACTTTTGATTATTCTGCCTCTCCCTCCCAACTACTGGGATTACAGGCATGTAT
This sequence comes from Nannospalax galili, assembly GCF_000622305.1. NCBI lineage: Eukaryota > Metazoa > Chordata > Mammalia > Rodentia > Spalacidae > Nannospalax > Nannospalax galili. The sequence goes on from NW_008335195.1 coordinate 1,747,379, forward strand.
CATTATGCCCAGTAATGTTTTTTTAGTTTACTCAACACGTGAAAAATACTTGGTTTCTCATATCTATTTAGTTAACTAGCACTCTATACATAAAGAAACCTGGAGGTAAAATGATTACTTGAACACAAGAATCTCCCAACTCCTCAAAACTACTGAAATGTGAAGAGACAAAACATTTGACGTTATGAATGCAAATGGCACAAAGAACAGATAAAAAAAGATCAACATATTTTGAAGTGGAAGGGAAAAGAGTGTGCAGTGCCTTGTCCTGCAGTCTCCAGAGAGCTGAATGCTGGGTGACAGGAATGAGAGGATAAAAAACCCAGTCACACTGCAGAGTGGTAAGACAGGAAAGACTGCTTAAGGCAGGATCCCAGACCTCCTGCTGACCCCCACAGTCAGGGGACTGTTCTCTTTGAAGGAATGTCAGCAACTTTGATAAAAGCAGAGTGACGCTATTAAATGCCACTAGTTTAATTCAGATTTCTTCATTTTAAAAGCGATACTATAGGACAGAAAGTTCTGTTTTCCAGTGGTTAATAGTACCTTCTGATTCTCTTCCACTTCAGCTCGAAGTTGAGAACTTACAGCTGTTTTCGTTATTGCTCTAAGGAATAAAAATATGATCAGTGTTCAGTGTAGCATTTCATATAAATGTTCTCAATTTCTTTATTTTTAAGCATGAAACATACAGTTCAATAAATTTACAAAACACAAGAATGGACAAATCCTCACACCTCTACAATAATCAGTCAACATATGCATTTTCATTATTGCAAGATATTAACACCAAAGAAAAGTAGCATAATAGCAACACTTGAAAGCAAGTACGCTTGCTTCCAAGCTCTTAGCTGACTCTGCAACCCTATTCCTGTATGTGACATCTACTGTTAATAAACTAAAGGACAGTGTTAAAAAACTTGAAGCAGACTAGAGTCCCATTAAACCTTTCTGGTAGAGGAAGAAACCTCCTGGTGTTATCTTCAAGTGGCATGATACACTAAGAACTCTTAACTAGTACCTACACAGTGAAGAAAGAACTGATTTATAAAAATCTCACATCAGAACTCAAAGCACTATATTCAGTGACTCAAAACAAAGACTGACAATGATATCTGTGGTGATTTCTAAAAATTTGTTTTTTTAAAAAAAAAATTTCCTTACATTCATGGGACAGTGAACAACATTATAGAATAGAGGAAATGTCAGAAAATTCAAAATATTCTGACACCATGAATAAGTTACTTAGCCTCTCAGTTTCTTTATCAAGATTCTCTTTTTTTCAGTAGTACTGGCAATCAAACCTGGGACCTCATGCATATAAGGCACATGTTCTACCACTGAGTCCCAACCCTCCATCAAGAGTTAAAAGATGGTATGGATATATGCTACTTCAGGAAGGTATGATCTGGATCAGATTGATTAGCTGCACTGGCACATGCTACGTTCTGTAACTCTGCCAGCTGGAAAGGCAAGTAGGGCTATTCCCACCCTACTACTGAGGAAAGTGAGCTCCGTCACCAAAGGCCACACAATGAGTAAGTGGTAGTGCTGGAAAACATCTGGATCTCTCTCCTCAACCACACAATGGATGGGCTTGTCATCTTAGAAAGAGGACACCAGTCAAAACAGTAGTGGAGATGAACAGAAACTTTTATTTTCTAAGCATTTTTATATTTTCATTATATCACGTGCTATGTGAACAAGAAAATAATTGTGAATCATGTTAAGAAGAGGAATGTATTAAAACCTTAGTCTATATTACCTGGCTTTGGTAGGAAAATTCTGACTAATATCCTTCATCACCACCAAAGCTAACTCCACAGGAGCTGCCAAGATTCGGGAAGCAGTCTGGAAACTGAGATCTGCAACAATGCCAAGTGTAAGTTAGAGCCCATGAATCTAAAGGAATGACACTCAGAAAGGAACAAAAAAAAAAACAAAAGACCTCACTCTTTTCTTTAGAATAAAGAATGCCTGAAAATGCAACCATTACAGAAATTATGCATGGTTTAGTTCTGATCTCATTCACTTCATGGAGCACTGGAGTTTTTACTAAGTTACTTGTGATCTATATCTGTAAAATCCTAGGACACATGATAACACATTTAACAAAGGCAAACTTGAGCCCAAACCCTGGTTCCTCTTCTGGATTTACAATATATCACAAAATACAGGATTAAGATATTTAGCAAATTACCCTGGAAAAATCCCTTGAGAATAGTTATTTGCAAAGAAATCGACCTCTATGCCTTCAATGTTCTACAGATACATGGTATAAAAACTGAATGCAGGGACCAGCAAGTTGTCCCCTGACCTCCATATGGGCATCATGTCCCCCTCCCAACGGCTACACAATGATGATAAAATTTTAAAAATATTTTATTATTGGGGCTAGAGAGATGGCTCAGCAGATAAGAGCACTGGGTGATCTTGTAAAGGACTGGGGTTTGATTCCCAGCACCCACATGGTGGCTGACAATTGTCCATAACTCCAGTTCCAGGGGGTCTGATACCCTCTTCTGATTCCATGGGCACTGCAAGACAGGGGTGCACCTACCCACATGTAGGCATTACATTCATACACATAAAATTAAAATAATAAATTTTAAAAGTTATTACTTTTATGTGTAAGAGTGTATTGACTGCATGTATGTAAGTGTGCCTGTGTTGTACAATGCTCTCAGAGGTCAGGAGAGGGCATCAGATTCCCTGGACTAGAGTTACAGATGGTTGTCAACAGCCATGTGGGTACTGGGACCTGGTCCTCTGCAGGAACAGCCAGTACGCTTAACCAATGAGTCATCTCTCCAGTCCAAATTAATTAATTTTTAAAATGCATATAGGACTGTGCTTATAGCTCAGTGGTAGAGTGCATGCCCAGCTTATGAGGCGCAGGATTCAACCCACAACACCATAAAAAATAAAATACTAAAATTAAAACATTAAAAAATTTAAAATATACACACATAAAGGAACATAAAATCTATCCACATAATTCTAGTATCATAAGCTTATATATTTGATCCCAAAGTGAAAGCTCTGCATGCATCTGCAACCTAATGCTATCTGCCACAAAAGGACTTCTTTTCTTCTCTTATAAATTATAACTATTTCATCTTTAAAACTTGTGGGACTCTCAGAATCATGTAGATAGAGCCAATTTAATTCAAATTCTGTATCTTTCCCAAACCCCCACACCAAGGTTTCATTCTGTAGTACAAGCCTAGAACTAATGACAAACCTCCTGCCTCAGACATAAGTGTTAGGTTTGCAGGTGTACACAACATCTGGGTTATGTGGTGCTAGGAAGAGAAACTCAAGGCTTATACAGGCTTGGTAAGCACTCTACCAACTGAGTTACCTCTCCAGCCCAAATTCTGCTCCCCACTCCATCATTTTTTTTTGAGACAGGGTCTCCCTGTAGCCCCAGCTAGCCTGAAATTCACTACGTAGACCAGGTTGGCCTTGATTGCACAGAGATCCACTTGCCCTCTGCCTCTGCCTCTCCCCATGTTGGGTTTAAAGGCGCATGCCACCATGCAATTTTTTTTTTAATACCATAAAACTTAATGTCAAAATAGGTGGTGACCAATTTCCCATTACCTTGCAGCTGCCAAACTTTCAAAGGTGCCATTTCATTGGTGCTCTCCACAAGATGCTTTCGGAATTCTTTCAACTGTCCTTCTAGAGTGGGGTGCAGTTCTCTGACAAAAACATAAAATCAGTTCATTGTTTTCCTCTCAGAGTACATTTAGAGGAACACTCAGATTTATCTTCATGATTTTCCCCTTCCAACCCTAAGAAAATTTCTTCAATATAGAAAAAAACTTTAAGGGCATGCCACCAAGCTTGATGACCTGAGTTCAATCCCAAGGATGCAGACAGTATAAGTAGAACTACGTCCACATGCACACCACGGCATCTGTGCACCTATCACACACGCACAAAATAAAAAAATATAAAAAAGTTTCCAAGAATATGAAAAGGGATTCTAGAACTCTTGGTCAAATAAAAGTGGTACCTGATTATATCCTGAGTACAAAAGTGATCACAAACAAGAAATATATGTATGCAGGGAATCGACTCAATCCACAGTTATCAACTAGAAATGAAGACTTGTAAGTTGGTAATGAGGTTATTTCATTCAGCCAAATGGCATAGCTGCAGTACATGAAACTGAGCCCTGCATATACTATTTCTATATGACATTTCATTTTTTAAAAGATGCATACTGCAGATGTCCTAACTGAATTTTCCACATAGAGCACAATTCAGGGCTCTGGAAAACTTATTAAGTCACCACAAGGTAAGGACTTTCTGCTATAAGATATTACAATGTTTTCACAAAATGGTTGTGGAATTATAAAACTTGTTAAATTCTATCATTAAAAATATTTGTTGCTAGATGTGGTGGTGCATGCCTCCAGCACTTTGGGGTAGAGGCAGGCGGATCTATACCAGCTGGAGACTAGCTTGGTCTACACAGTGAGACGCTGCCTCAAAAAAATAATTAACAATAACAAAAAAAACCCATTTTCCATTGACTAATAAAGTACATTTCAGTTGGAGATGTTTAAAGAATACCATACATCCCTTCAATTTTTTTCAGATCATGTTAGTATAAGGAAATAACCAAGGTCACTCTAACTTAAAATCCACATTGCCACCCCATCCCCAGAATGCGAAACAATTTGATCTATCCTGTTATTCAATCAAAATAATGGTTTGTAATTTTTTTTTTTTTTTTTGGACTTTTGGAAACAAAGTCCCCCTGTACCCCTAGCTGGCCTGGAACTCAGTATGTACACCAGGCTGGCCCTGAACTCACAGAGACCCACCTGCCTCTGCCTCCCTAGTGCTGGGATTAAAGGCATGCAACACCACACCTGGCCAATGGTTTGCAATTTTTTGTCATGAACTGAGAGAAAAAGAACATCAATTTAAGCCAAAAGCAGGTAGCCAAAGTATCATTTAAGAATAATGTGCCTCAGAATGACTATAAATGACCAACTTTACTATAAATGAAGTGGGTGTTCTCCATTGTAGACCATGTATATAAGTGCTTTTAGAGTTAACAACTCAGATAGTAATGGTAAAGATGATCCTAGGAATGCAAGGACCCTTGGAAGTTTAGAGAGAATGAAAAGCATCTCCCCAAATGAATTTACATCCTTACCTTAATTTTCCAAAAAGGAATCCCTGAACTTCATCAATAGGATCATTTTCACCAATCACTGTGGTATTAACCTCAGTTCCTATAAAGACACAGTGAAAATATGTCTAATGGCTCAGAGTAGAAATAAAATGTTATTAAGTTCATGAAGTTGGAATGTTAAAAAAAAAGTCAGCACCTGAAATTACAGTATTTAAAATTTCAAATGCTCCAATTATCATTTCATTATGGATTTTTAAACCAACAGACAAAAATTTTTAATATTTCTTGGGTTCCTAGACAAAATAAGAATGTATTTTCTCTTATATTTTAGAAAATTTTACCATTAAAAATTTCAAAATTAATACATTTAAGTATTATGAAGGATTTTTCCTCATAGTTAAATTCCTAAGAATTTGCAATTAGACAATCCTAAATATCATTAGTGCTTTACTACTCAAACCAATTGTTTTTATGTTTAAAATGAGTGTGGTGGTGCATACTTTCAATCCCAGCACTTGGGAGGCAGAGGCAGGCAGATCTCTGTGAGTTCGAGGCCAGGCTGATTTATTTAGTGAGTTCCAGGACAGCTGGGGCTACAGGGAGACCCTGCCTCAAAAGGACTTAAAAAAAAAAAAAAAAAAAAAGAGCTTCAAGAGCTTGGAAAATAGCACTACTCAGGGGGTTGAGAAAAGAGGATTCCAAGTTCAAGACTTGCCTGGGTAACTTGGTAAAAGCCTGTCTCAAAAATAAAAAAATAAAATAAAAAGGAATTGTGGATATAGCTCAGTGGTAGAGCACTTATATAATGTAAGCAAGGTCCTGAGTTCAATACCACATAGTGCAAGGTCCTGAGTTCAATACCACATAGTGCAAAAAATACATAAATAGATAAAAGTGAATTTTAAAGAAAAAAATAAAAAGGGAACATATGACACTTGTGGTTGGAATAATTCAAAACCTCAGTATTATGACAGAAAGAACCCACAGCAAACTGTTCCAAGTACAAAAAATCATAATGAGCATAGAACTATTCATTAATTACTTAAAGTTTCATATTAGAAACACAAATTAATGAGCATATATAAACCATAAAACATCAATGGCAGAAGTGCTTATTAAATGTTTTATGCAAAATTTTGGGGGCTTTCTGTTTTGTTTTTGTTTATTCTTGTTTCTTTTATTTTTGAGATAGGGTCTTGCTATCTTTGCCAGGATGGCCTTAAATTTGATTCTCCTGCTTCAGTGCTAAGAGTACAGGTTGGCACTACAATATGTACCATAAATTATGCACCATAAATTTTTTACCTGTATTATCTTCTTACTTTCCCAAATACTTGGAAGGAAAATCTATCATTGCCTGTATTTTACAGAGGACAAGAATTAGGATGTCACTCTCTCAGCTGTAACAGAACCAAGATTCAAACACTGGCTCGTCATACTTCCAAATCTATTCTTTTTCAGTATGGGAATACAAAAGAGAACACATTGGCCTTATTTTACAAATTCACCTTTCACCTGAGTATCATCCTTGGCCTTGTACTCAGTGCTCTTGATTGCCAATTCCACACCATAGCCAGAGAGATGAACTGGCTCCTTCCTGGGATTCTGCAAATAGGGCAAGTATTTCACCATTAGCACCTAGCTCACTGTGGGGCAGAGCAAAATCAAAGCAACCCTGTTAGTGTTGACTTCAGTAGCACCTAAAACTGTGCACTCAAAATATTTTTAAGTCTACTTTTAAGTCATTACCTATATATTCAAGAGAGTTCACTGAATACCTAGAGAAAAAACAGAAAACGAAAACCACTTTCCTACCATGAAAATATTCATCCTATTTTTGAATAAAATAAAATCTAGAATTTTATTTCCCTCTCTAGAGAATGAGCCTCCTTTACATTTTGAATCTGGCCACAAATATGGGAACGAGAATTCCAGGTAGAAACAAAACTAAAGATGTACAAAAAAGCCTTATGGAAACCCACTGCTTTGTAAGCTAATTAAAAATAAATAATTAAGAAGTATGAATAGAGGTACCCTGCATGGAATGACAATGCTGCTCCTAGAAGACACAGGTTATTCAACAAAAATCTCAGTGACAGGCATGGGATACCTCCCTATGAGTTATTGGTCAGGGCAGCACCAGAGGCCCCTACAAAACAATATAGGCTACTGCCATTGCTCTTAGTTGTCAACTGCTAATGATACCATACACTTTAGCTGCAAAACTCAGAGAAATCATTCTGGAACTAACATAAACTTCTTCCCTGCTGGCTAGCTTCCATAGCGCTGGAAAGTGCTATGTAGGCCACTAGGGAAGAAAAGACATCAGTGGTCTTCCCCAGGACTGGAGCCTAAATGCTACAATGCTGACCTGCCAGGCAAGATGTGCCCACTGGTGCAATGGTAGCATGACTGTTGGGGGAAATCAACTGCTGGTTGGATTTTAGGCTTGTTTAGTCCACCAGCAAGAATTTATGCCTGGTCAAATCTGGTAAAACTGATCAAAAGCCAATGGCTGGGGAAGTCATAGGTCCTTGGAGGGAACCTATTGCTGTTGTTTTGGATCACACTGTCAAACTGTCTTCTAAATATTTATGTGTAAACACTTATGTTTATACACATAGATTAGTGTAGACTATAACCATAGAGAAACGTCCTTTTGTTTTCTTTGCTTATTTTTATTTTTTTGGAGACAGGGTTTTACTATGTAACCCTGGCTGACCTGGAACTTGCTATGTAGATTAAGGCTGGACTCCAACTCACTTTCATCTGCCTCTGCCTCTGTCTCCTGAGTGCTGGGATTTAAGACATGCGTCACCTTGCCTGGCCCAAAGAAGCTTCTTTCTGCAGTGGGCAGCAGTTAATATGTGGAGACTCATAACTGGTTGAAGTACTGAGAATAAGTGACTGTGAGTGCTCAGCTCTAAACGGGATAGCTGTACCAACCCCCTTCCCCAAGGCTCAGGAAGCACTGCAGAGGAGGGAGCAGAAAGAATATAGGAGCCAGAGGATGGGGAGGAGTGCTGTGAATGCTCTTGTGTCTTCTGGGCATGGCTTTTGTACTCATGATCACAGCAGCTGTGGTTAACTGACTAAAACCTGCACAAGATCAATACAGTTAAAATTCCAGCATGGATGAAAGAGAGGCTCAATTCCCCTACTCCTTGCTGAGCAAATACTAGTAGCTGGTGGCTGCTGGGAGAGGAAAACTAATTTTCCTTTGGGGGTACAGCCACTGGCAGGATACTAACTGGACTTACTGAGTTGTTTAAAAAAAAAGATGGGGAGGGGGGTGTGGCAGAGGGGTCTAGTAGAAGTTGGAAGAGAGGAATAGGACATGGATATGATCAAAACACATTATATGAAACTCTCAAAGTAAAAATTATTCTACTTTTTAAAAAGCATTCATTTCAGAACCTATGGAACTAGGTGAAAACTCGTGAGGTCTCAGAGCCATAAGTGCTTTGTTGGGACCAAGTATATACATGTGTGTTTCCTTACTGAATTCAAATGCTTCAAGTGGGCCTTGGCCTTACCAAAAGCCAGAGTCTTATCACCATGCTAACTGACCCTGTAGATATTTTAATCCTTAATACCAACAACTGGCCTAGGAGACAAAGGGCAGTAGTCAAAAACTGGACTTTGGTCAGATGTGATAGCACACACTTTAGCACTTGGGAGGCAGAGGCAGGAAAAGCAGGAGTTCAAGATCAGCCCGGGCAATAGGAGACCTTATCTCAAAAAAAGGAAAGGAAAAAAAAATTAAAAGAAAACCCCAATCCCCACACTAAGGCAACAAATCTGTCTCTACTCAATCAAATTTTCATTTAATTAAAAAAAATTTCCTTACAGATTTACCACCTAGTATCTATCAAACTTATGACACACAAACTTTAAAGGCTAGTGATTTTCATACATATAGATATTTTACACGCTCAATGTTCCAAGTTTAATTTTATATTAATTCTGCCTTATTTCACCTGTTTAGAAATCTTACCCTTCTGATACAAAAAAAAAAAAAGTAGAATGTTAGGTTGTACTCTGACCTACAAGAGCAAATGCTTACACTAGCACATATACACACACTCATACATACACAGGATTAAAAGAGGGGGTGTTGGTGCTGGAGAGAAGGCTCAGTGGTTAAGAGCACTGGCTGTCCCTGCAAAGAACCTTGGTTCAGTTCTCAGCACCCACATGGCGGCTAATAACCATCTGTAACTCCAGTTCCAGGAGATCCAGTGCCCTCTTCTGACCTCCATGTGTACTGCATCACATGGCTGCACCTAACTCTATGCTGGCATATACTCATGCACATAAAATACAAGGGGAAGTGGGGGTGGTGATGGGGAAGGAAATGGTCTGAAAGGGAACTGAATTCAAGAATCTATTATAGTTGAACCTGGTGGTACATATTTGTGATCACAGCTACTAGAGTGGCTGAGGCAGGAAGATTCCAAGTTCAGTCTCCTTGGGCTACAGATTGAGCTCCAGAGCAGCCTAGACAACTTAGCAAGACTGCTTAAAAATTAAAAAAAACTTTTTTAAAGGGCTTAGGGAATGTAGCTCTGTTGTAGAGTACTTGACTAGATGTATGAGGCCCTGGGTTCAAGACTCAATATCATAATTAAGTAATGAATTACAACTTGACGACTATATTAAATCGAAACTTATTCTTTTTTATTTTTTTATTTTTTGGTCTTTTTGAGACAGGGTCCTCCTGTAGCTCCAGCTGGCCTAGAACTCACTATGTAGACCATGCTGGCCTTGAACTCACAGCGATCTGCCTTCCTCTGCCTCCCAAGTGCTGGGGCTAAAGGCATGTGCCACCATGCCCGGCTTAAATCTAAATTTATAAAAGATAATTCACACAATTTTTTTTTAGCAATGAGAATCTTGCTACGTAGCTCAGGATAGCCTTGAACTCACCATACCCCTCCTGCCTCAGATCTTCCAAGTACTGGGAGTACAGGCATAAGCCTTTATACCTAGCTCTACGCAGTTGATTTCAAAATAAAATGCAAACCATTTGCAGTACTGTTTTAATAGAATTGTTTTACATTTCTTTAGAAAAGCAAGCAAGGCCCTGCCTATATGTGAGTAAGAGATCTGATGGGAAATGGAAAGGTAGCTTTAGCAGATAGGGTCCTTGCCATCTAAGCACGAGGACCAAAGTTCAGATCCCCAGTACCCAGGTAAATGCCAGAACAGTATGGCAGCCTTCCTGTAATTCTACCTCAAGAAGGCAGAGACAGGGGAACCCTGGAGCAAACTGGCTAACTAGACTAGTTTACTCAGCAAACTCTGAGTTCAAATGAGAGACCCTGCTTCAATGAATATGGTGGAGAGTGATCAAGGAAGGTGCCCAACATCAACTTCAGACCTTTATGGGCATACCACCATACAAGTACATGCCCACATGCATGTGAACACAAATACACACACACACACACACACACACATACACACACAGTACATACACTCTTTTAAAAAAGAAAGCAAAAACAAATAAATAAAATTGCCAGGTGTGGTGGCATGCCTTTAATCTCAGCACTAACTATGGAGACAAAGACAAATGGGTCTTCATGAGTTTGAGGTCAGCCTGGTTTATATAGCAAGTTCAGCCAGTCAGGGCTACATAAGACCCTGTCTTAAAAAAAAAAAATGAGAGAGAGAGAGAGAGAGAGAGAGAGAGAGAGAGAGAGCACAAGACAGAAAGAAATGGTAAAAAAGTACTGAATTTCTAAAAAAAAGTGGTTCAAATAAATTATAAAGGGAAATTATTAGCATATATTCTAAGCTCACTCTAAACATAATAATCAAGAAATTGTAAAGTAAGTCAATACTTACAGATATATAATGTCTGAATACATAGTTAATTTTGCCTGCATTGCTTTTTGATAGAAGTTGGTAGTGAATATTAGAAAATTCTTTATGGCCAATCTCAGAGTAAAAAATCACCACTGGACTTTCAGGATTTGATGAGGGATATCTGTGATCTCCTTTGAACAATAAAGGTTTAGGTCTGGAAATAAATATTAAAAGCTTAAAATTTGCAATTAAAAAAATTTTAACACAAAAAAACCAGGATACCGCTATGACAACTTTAAAAACAATTTAAGTAAAGAGTATAATTATCATAATATAAAGGGTATTAGTCTTAAACAATTTTCACTTAGCGTTCTACTTGCTCATGATCACTTTTTTTTCTTAAAGTTCATTACATAAACACAAACTATAAAATACAGACCTGGCTTAATAATTATTACCAATCCCCTGCCCGCCCCTCCCCAAAAACAAAAGACAGGAGTGGCACCAGAAAAAGAACATATCCCAAATCTCAGCACTAAACTAATAGTAAATTTTCCTATCACATGGAGCATGGCTGCAATTTTATCTGAAAATATAAGTACAAATAAAGCAAAAAGCAGAGGGTGACTTTGAGTACCTAATTTGTCAACTACTACAAGTCTCCCTTCTCTATTATGATCTTTCTACTAAAGAATTTAACATTTCAGTTTTCTTCATAAATTTTTTAAGCTTCTCAAAAACAAAACAAAGCAACCCCTCCCCCAAATAAAAATCCTAACCTAACAACAATAAAAACTCACTTCCCTAGGAGTGGTGTCAATAAATTAAAAGTTCCTAATATATGACTTACAGTGGTAGTTTGAATGACAAATGCCCTGCACAGGAACACTTGGTCCCCAATTGTGGCACTATTTCAGGAGGTTATGGAACGATTAGGAATGTGGACCCTTAATGGAAGCAGGTCCACTTGGAGAGGGCGTTTAGAGTTTACAGCCTCACTCTACTTCCAGTTCTTGCCCTACTTCCTGTGTGTGGCTGAGATGTGATCTCTCAGCTTCCTGATCCTGCCATCCTGCCTTCCCCAACATTATGGACATCTATCCCTCTGGAACCATAGGCCAAAATCAACTCTTCCTTAAGCTGCCTTTGGTCACAGAGCTTTATCACAGCAAGAAAAAAGTAATATACCTACCAATTCCCATATGATAAACTATTCAACAAAAGGCAACCACATATGAAAAAAGATGTTCATTATAACCATATAATAGGAAAACCCTCAAAATTGGAAACAACTTTAAAAATCATCAGTAAGACATTCTTAAATGGTCTATTATATAAACATTATAAAAATACTGAGGTACACTTTCATATACTAAATGAAGAGATACCTCTTAATAGAAATAAACTACTTGTATAAATTTGAAGCCACAAAAAAGCCTAGCACGATAAATGGCAGATGATTACTGTAGTTCCTACCTCTCAAAGGCACTCTTTTCTTTATACAGTCTGCATTAGGGCTTTAACAAGCTAAAAAAAATTCTAAAAAATTACGAAGCTGCCAATTGTCCTTCCCCCGCAAAGAGCATTACTCTGCCTTACAGCTATTCTCCAAAGTCCATACCTTGACTATGAGCTGGTTAGAATGTACAGTGGTTTACTGGTTGTTGACATTGAATAAAAGGCACTAGTACCATTTGTTAGGCAGAGGACAGGTACTGGGCAATGTCACTAAAGAACACCAAAATGCTCTTAACACTTCTGATGGAGCAGACCGTAGTCATACTGCATCAACAGCAGTAGTAGAGAGTAGTAGAGCAGGTACAGGGAGGCGGCTGCTTGAGTCAGATAGCCAAATAGGCACTGACTGTGAGTGTCCACTCCAAGAGACATAACCATTTCAGGCAAAAAAAAAGAAAAAAAGAAAAGAAAAAAGAAAAAGCTGGCATAGCTACTAGTAATTTAATGTTCAAACCAGCTTGCAACTATCTTTTAAATATTTTCTTTTGTACTACTAGTCTAAGAGATCATTATTATTAACATCATTAGTTCAGATGCTGGCTTGCAAACAAACATTATTCCTTGGGAACTAATGACAAAGCCTACACAATCTCTCAGATACAATAAGCATTCAGTAAACAGGAATAATACTTCTACTTTTGAAACAAAAGAAAAGAAAGTAACTTGCCTCATTTCACACAACTATTTTAAGCAATAGAGGTGATACTGCTACCTAGTCAGTCTCAGGCTAGAATCCACATTCTAGACTATAAAGAAAAAAAAATCAGAGGAGCTGGGCATAGTGTCACATGCCTGTAATCCCAGTGCTTGGGAGGCTGAGCCAGGAAGATTCTGAGTTTGAGAACAGTATGGGCTATCTAGTATTTTTCAGGTCAGCCTAGGCTTCATGTCAAGACCTTTTCTCATGAAAAAAATCAGAAGGTAAGTTTAAAACAGAAAAGGCACAAAGATATGCATGACATTTAAACGAAGAAGCACAAAATACCTTTCAGATGCAGTTAGTAGAAGAGTCTCCAGGGTATCAAAATCACAAGTCTTTTTTCCATGCACTGAAAAAAATGAATTACATCCTTTGGGTGGAGGTTCATCAGCTGCTATCTGTCAGGGAATGTAAAACACATATTTCTAGTCAAAGATAAGACAGAAATGTATGTTTTAATAAACAATGAATTTATAATAATCTACAAATAAATAATCTACAAATAAATGCAAATAAATAATCTACGAATAAATGCAAAAACTACCATCTATTGAACATCTACTGTGGGCAAAGCAAGTAAGAGCTCTCCAGGCTAGTACTCTCCTTGTTGTGTTATTCATCTCCTCCTACACTGTCCAGTCCCCAGAGGTCAGTGCTAACTAGCATTATTATTTCAAATAGATAGTTAAAATTCTTTAGCTTAGAAAATTATCAAAAGACAACTGGAGAAACTAGGGTGTATACACCTTAGTCGAGCTGACTGGACATGGTGGCGCACACCCTTAATTCCCACACTTGGGAGGCAGCAGCAGGTGGATCTCTTGAGATTAAAGCCAGCCTGGTGTCTATAGCAAGTTCCAGGAGATCCTGTCTCAAAGAGGCCAAAAACAACAACAACAGCAGCAACAACAAAACCACTTTAGCTCAAAATGTCAGGTTTTGGGGGCTGGAGAGATAGCTCAGCAGTTAAGTATACCATCTGCGCTTGCAGAGGTTCTAGGTTCGGGTTCTAGCACCCACATGGTGGTTAACAACCATCTGTAGCTCCAGTTCCAGGGGATCTGAGGTCCTCTTCTGACCTCCTTGGGTATTGCACAATACAGGTGTACTTACATACATGCAGGCAATACACTCATACTCATAGAATAAAAATAATAAACAAATAAAAAGTCATGCTTTCTGATGTGTATATATTAGCTTGCTTTCTATTTCTTCGACAAAAACATTGGCCAAAACCAACTTGGGGAGGAGGAAAGGGTTTATTGTATCTTATTCTTCCAAGTGACAACCCATCAAGTAGGGACATGAGGGCAAGAGCTCAAGGTAGGAACCTGGAAGCAGGGAACTAAAGCACAGATCACTGATGAAGACTACTTACTGGCTTGCTCCTCTGGCTTGTGCTCAGCTTGTTTAAACCCAGGACCACCTGCCCAGGGGTGGTACTACCCACAGTGGGCTGGGCTCTCCCACATTACTCAACAATTAAGAAAATGCCTTCCAGATATGCCCAGAGGCCAGTCCAATAGAAGAAATTCCTGAACTGAAGTTCTCTTTTCCCAGATATGTCAAGGTGACAGCTGAAGACAACCATGACAGTGTCAGTGTGTGTATATGTGCACATGAATGTGGAGGCCAGAGGTCAACATCAAGTGTCCTTCCTGAATCATTCTCTACCTTTATTTTTTGAGACAGGGTGTCTCAATGAACCTGAAGCTCATTAATTCAGCTAGGCTGAGTGGACTTCAGAGAGCTCTCTGTCTGTAGCCCTCAGGCCCAAGAGCCCTAGGGTTATAGATGTGAACTTTATGGGGCTAGTGAGAGGGCTCAGTGGATAAAGGTACCTACCACTAAGACTGATCACCTGAGTTCAATCCCCAGGACTTACATGGTAGGAGACAACCAATTCCTGCAAGTTGTCCTCTTATCTCCACAGCATACTACAGCACATGTGAACCCACACACATACACACATAAAATCACTTTTAAATATGTAATAAAAATTTTGGAGGGAAGCAGGAATAAAACATAGTAGGCATGAAAGTGGAGGGGGAAATTCTGGGGAGAGAAAGGTCCAAGCAGGCAGGTGGGTGGGAGAAGGGGAGAAGAAAGAAGGATTACCAAAACTAAGGATATATAAAAAAGGCATATGGAAACCTGTATTATACAAACTTTTAAAATAATATTTTATTTATTATTCTTTATTTTTATTTTATGTGTATGCATGTATTGCCTGCATGTAGGTAAGTGCACCCGTATCGTGCAATGCCCTCAGAGGTCAGAAGAGGCTGTCGGATCCCCTGGGACTGGAGTTATGGACAGCTGTTAGCTGCCATGTGGGTGCTGGGATTCAAACCTGGGTCTTCTGCAAGAACAGCCAGTGTTCCTAACCGCTGAGCCATCTCTCCAGCCCCTATACAAACTTATTTTAAAAAAGATTCGAATTGAGGTATCCTGGATAATACTCTTCCCAGAAGTCATGGGTTATTAAAAAAATCTCAGTGCCAGGTGTGGGCAACCTCCATATGAACTGTTAATCAGGGAAGCCCCAGAAGCCCCCAAGCAATGTAGGCTATTGCTATTTCTCTTGGTTGTCCACCAGAACATGATGGCTAGACCCTATGGCTGGGGCTGGAGAGATGGCTCAGTGGTTAAGAATGTGCCCTACTCCTATAGAGAACCTGAGTTTGATCCCCAGCATCCACATCAGGCAGCTCACAACCATGTGTTTCTCTAGCTTGCATCATGTCCACAAACACCTAGATTCACATGCACACTTCAACACACATACATACATAAAAATCTTTTAAAAACTGCAACTCTACTAGCCAGGTCTGTAATCGCAGCTACTCTGGTGGCTGAGGCAAGAGGATGACAAGTTTAAGGTCAGCCTGGGTTGCAGAGTTGAGTTCAAGGCTAGCCGGGACAACTTAGTGAGACCCTGCCTCAAATGAAAATTAAGAGGCTGAGAATATAGCTCAGCAATAGAGCATTTGCCTAGAATGTGTCATACCTTAGATTCAGTTTCCATTACCCCCCTGCCCCCACACACATGAAAAAAGAAAGAGAATAGATTATGTTTATGATATTAAGAGAGGAAAAAAGCAAGCCCATTACATTTTGCAATGATTTCTTGTATATGACATCAAAAGTATAGACAACAACATCAACAACACAAATTAGGCACCACACATGGTGGTGCATGCCTGTAATACCAGCACTTGTGGCTGAGGCAGAGAGTTCCAGAACAGCCTGGGCTGCATAATAGGACCTATGTCAAAAAGAGAACCTCAATGTGATACCACATCACACTCATCATTAGTGTCCAATATAAAAAAAAAAATCAGAAAATACTAAATGTTGTGGAAGATGTGGAGAAATAAGAATCCTTGTTCCTTATAGGAAGGAATGCAAAACTGGAATGGCCACTATGTAAAAACAGTTTGGAGGTTCATTAAAATATTAAACACAGGGGCTTAGGGTTGTAGTATAATGGCAGAATAGCTGCTTGGCATGTGCAAAGCCCTGGGTTCAATCCCCGGCACTGCCAATAAATGGATAAACAGAATTATCATATGGCCCATGAATCCCATACTTAGATACAAAAGCAAAAGAAATGAAACAGAAACTCAACCAGACATGTGATACCAATGTTCCACAGTAGCATTACTGATAAGAGCCAAAAGGTGGGAACAACCCAAATGTTCACTGGGAAAAGAAATAACGAATAAAATATGACATATACATTCAATGGACTATTATTCAGCTAAAAAAGGAGTGGAATCCTGACACATGCTACACCTGGATGATGTTAACTTTACACTGTGCTACATGAATCCAACACAGAAGGACAAATATTCCATTCACATGAGGCACTTCAGTTCAGAGGTAGAAAGCAAAATGGTGGTTACTAGGGGCCAAAGTGGAAGGGAAGACAGGAAATAAGGTGAGTTAACATTTTATGAGTAAGGAGTTTCCGTTTTTACAAGATGAAAAAACCTGAGAGGCAAGCATGATGGGGGCACAACTGTAAACCAAGCACTCAGTCGTAGGAGGCAGGAGGAAGGTCAATCTCAACTACATAGCAAAGTCAAGGCCAGGTTGGGCTACATGAGACCCTGTCTCAAAAAACTTCGAAGAGCTCTGAAGATGAATTAACAATTATCATTAAACTGTACTTAAAAATGGTTAAAATGGTAAATTTTGTTACATGTATTTTATATCAACAGAGAAAAGAAAAAAAAACCAAACAAACCCTAAACGCTTAAAGTAAAAGGATGCCAGTGGGTCAGACTGATTCACAATCTTGGCAAACAAAGGCAAAAAATCAAGCGTATGTTCTACCTTTCCTATGTAACAATGTCACCAAAAAAGACTAGCTGAGGGTATGTTCTTTTCATCTACATGCAGAACCAAAACAAAAGCATAAAAATGAAAGAATGAGTGATCACCTTGAAACCCTAAAGAATGGATTAAGCAAACAGCACTGTTAAAACGAAAGAAAAAGAACGCAAAAAGAGAAAAGAATTAGAAAGAAAAACAGGGCAGTGGGATGGCTCAGCAGGTAAAGACACTTTGTGCCAAGACTGATGTTCTGAGATTGAGCCCCTGGACCTACAAGTTTCCTCAGTTTCAGGAGATAACTGACTTCTGAAGGTTGTCTGCTGATCTCCACGCACAGGCTGTGGCATACTGACCTTCCCCTCATAAAATATAACTGTAAAAAAGAAAGAAAGAAAACAGAGTCCCAGCCTGATCTACATAGTGAGTTCTAGGCCAGCTGAAGCTACAGGGAGACCCTGTCTCAAAAAGAGCCTCCACCCCTCCAAAAAAAGAACAGAGACAGAGACAGAAATGATGAAAAAATAAGAGAGAGAAAGTAAAAGAGAAGTGAGAGAGGGAAGGAGAGAGTAAAAAGGGGGAAAAAGAGCAGACATTAGAAACCCCTGATGAGTGACTAGAACATCACCTGTTGTGCTGGGTAGCTTTAGTTGTCAACTTGACACACCTGGGGAGAGGGAGCCTCAATCGGAGAATTTCCTTCATTGGACTGGCCTATGGCCACTGCTGTGGGGCTATTTTCTTGATTTTTGAGTGATGTGGAAGGGCCCAGCCTACTATGAGCTATGCCACCCCTGGGCAGGTTGTTCTGTATTGTTAAGAAAGCAGGCTGAGCATGGGTTGGGGAGCAAGTCAGTAAGCAGCATTCCTTCATGGTCTGTGCTCTAGCTCCTGCCTCCAGATTCCTGCCCTGAGCTCCTATCTTGGGCTTCCTCAGTGATGAATTATGACCCAGGAGACGTGAGCCAAATAAACCCTTTCCTCCCCAAATTGGTGTTGGTCAGAATATTTGTCACAGAAATGGAGAAACAAACTAAAGCACATATAGACTTGTCAAAGGGAGGAAAAACAATTCTGATAAAGCCTCTAGACCAAGCCACCAGCTTGTAGGAAACAGAAGACAGAGATATACACTAAGCTGCATCCTAACCATGTGATCAGCAAAATGAGTGCATGAAAAGTATGATGCAGTTCAAGTGATACAACAGAAGAATGGGAAGCAGGGCATGGTGGCACACACCTCTAATCATAGTGCCTGGGTATGCTGGCGTAGAGGATCAAGAATGCAAAGTCACCCTGTGCTGCAAAGAGAGATGCTGTCTCAGAAACACAACAAAGCAAAAGACCTCCCAAAGTTTTAAAATTCTTTTAACACGGGGCAAAACTAAACTCTACTGCATAGAGGTGCACTCTTGGGCAATAAAATGATTTAAAAACAACCATGGGGGTGATTTTGTCAGAAAGTGACAGTATGGCTCCTTTCAGAGGACAAAAGGTGGGTATGATGGGGGACACAGCACTTGGAGGGCTTCTAGGGTAGTGGGCTGAGTTCCATATCTGAGCCTTGGAGAAAGTGACAAAGGTGCTCATTTTACATCTCATTATACTACATATCTGCTGTGAGTAGTTCTCTCTGTTGTATAATATAGAATGGTTTTTAAATTAATGTTCTTTTCATGTAAATGTTCAGTTGGTATACATACATCTGATTCTCTTTTCTGTTTCTCTCTCTCCTTAAATCCAAACAAGATCCCTATACTGAATGATAATGTTTACACCTCTCTTGGAGTTGTTCTGCTGCTCTTTTTCTTTCCCTTTTTCATTTACTCACAAAAGATACCAGATCACTTTACTGCAAAGTCTCCCTAACCCTTGACTTTCTTGACTATATTCCAATGGCCCTGCTTTGATACTTCCTGTCTTGAATTTCCTGTGAACCGTTTTTAGATCTAAAGTCTGTGATCAGATTCAAATTCACTGGTTTAGCAAAATTCCATCTTCCAAGGGTGGGTGTGGTGGCACACACTTTTGATCCCAGCACTCTTGGGAAGCAGAGGCAGGCGGATCCCTGTGAGTTAGAGGCCAGACTGGAGTTAAAGATGGCTGTTAGCTGCCATGTGAGTGTTGGGAACCAAACCCACAACCTCTGCAAAAACAGCCAGTGATCTTAACCACTGAGCCATCTCTCTAGCCCCAAGTTTTGCTCATTATTTAAAGACAAGTCTTAAGTCCCAGAAAATGTCAGATAAAATACTGTTAACTGAAATTAAATTCTAAGACAACTACAATCTACTCAGCCAGCATGTCATACCCCTAAAAACTGTTGTCTTCTACATAAAATGGACTTACCTGCTGGAAGGCTTGAATTGAGGCTGAGTAGGAACGAAGAGACAGGCAAAATTTCAACAGATTCTGCTGTAGAGGTGACAGAAACTGAAACGCAACTTCCAATATTGCATCATAATAGGAACGATCGGTACCTGTCGAGGACGAATATTAATCAAAAGAATTGTATATGACTACAGGTTGCCAAGTAAGAGTCCACAAAGCACAAAGCTACATGCTATGAAAGTACGTGACTGACAAATTGTTTCCAGTACTATCACCTTGAACATCTATCAATCAAATGATTAAAATTACCTGAGATACACAATAAGAGAGACACTCTTTCCCTTCTTTCACATGATGTCTTCTGCCTGGACTGAGATTTTCCCACTCACCAAGACAACTTACTCCTACTCAATTCCAAAAGAAGAATTTAGCTGTGAATCACGTACTCCTGAGAGTAGCCCTGTTCCCTACCCTATGCCAGCACAGACCAGTTACATCATTTCTTGTATCCTGGGATATTTCTTTACCTAGCGCATCATTTACTAAATGATTTACTTACTCACTGTCTACTACCCAACTAGACTTGGGATGAGGCAGTTGGACTGCTTGATCTGAGAGTTTAGGACCAGCATGGACAAAAGAACAAGATTCCATCTCTTAAAAAGAATAAAGGGGCTGGAGAGATGTTTCAGTGGTTAAGAACACTGGCTGCTCTGGCAGAGGACTGGTTTGATTTCCAGCTCCCTCACTGCAGCACACAACCATCCATAACTCCAGTTCTAGGGGATCTGTCACCCTCTAATATGGTACACTTACATACATTTGGGCAAAACACTTATACACATAAAAAATTAAAAATAAATTTTTAAAAATTTAAAAATAAAATATATTGGTGGGACAGGAGAGATGGCTCAGAGGTTAAGAGCACTGGCTGCTCTTAGAGAGGACCGGGTTCAATTTCCAGCACCCACGTGGTGGCTAACAACAATCCATAACTCCAGTTCCAGGTGATCCGATGCCCTCTTCTGACCTCTGCAAGCACTGCACAACATGGGTGCACTTATACACATGCAGGCAATACACTCATACACCTAAAATAAAAATAAGTAATAAATATTAAAAAAAAAATATATATATATATATAGTTGAAGGTCACTGGACACTGGGGACACTCAGTGGCAGAGCATATGCTTTCCATGGGCAAGGCCCTGAGTTCAACCCCCAACAATAAAATCAATAATTATTTGAATTGTCATTGGGTCTTCCTAGTCACCATCACAACTCTAGTCATTTAAGATAAAAATGTTTTTCATTAACTGCCATGTCACACATTCTATACAAAGGAGAACCTGTCTTTTTTTAATATCTCCCCAGACCACAAAGTCAAACAAGTATTTGCTTCAAGTTTACCACGATGATCTGATGATCCAATATTTTGACTGGCTTCTACAAAACTCCAAAATTTCTCTTGACTGTCTTCTGCTAAGAACTCACTAGGAGAAGAGGAGGGAGGGGAGATATCAGCAATAAGTCAATAAAATCTTACAAATAGTTGAAGGTCACTGGACACTGGGGACACTCAGTGGCAGAGCATATGCTTTCCATGGGCAAGGCCCTGAGTTCAACCCCCAACAATAAAATCAATAATTATTTGAATTGTCATTGGGTCTTCCTAGTCACCATCACAACTCTAGTCATTTAAGATAAAAATGTTTTTCATTAACTGCCATGTCACACATTCTATACAAAGGAGAACCTGTCTTTTTTTAATATCTCCCCAGACCACAAAGTCAAACAAGTATTTGCTTCAAGTTTACCACGATGATCTGATGATCCAATATTTTGACTGGCTTCTACAAAACTCCAAAATTTCTCTTGACTGTCTTCTGCTAAGAACTCACTAGGAGAAGAGGAGGGAGGGGAGATATCAGCAATAAGTCAATAAAATCTTACAATAAAAATACATTACCAGAAGAATAAAAAGGAATTTACATTCCCAAATGTCCATAGTTTGGGTTTTAATTTATATATATTAGACATCTGTATGTCTAATATATATTTTCCTAATGAAAAGTAAACCTCAGTATCTCATTAGCTATTAACAGCTTAACACTTTGCTCACTTAGTAGCTATCTCTTAGAAGTTTGGAGTGATAAAAATGTAACAATAGGAAAGCCCAAGTCTAAAAATGGCTTAGAAACCCCATTAGCAAAGACCCTGTTGACAATGGAAGCAGAATTAGGAACTGGCCTTTCCAGCACTAGTTCTGCCCATGGCTTTTCTGAAAGACCTTAGAGAGAACAAAAATTATTTTGCCTAAAGTTCTCCTACACTAAACATGAACCCTAGAACAATTTCTGGGAGAATAAAGGCAGCATGTTGATCTTTTAACATCCATAAAACCAGAAATTCTAATTTTAGTTTAAAATTAGTACTCATCTAACAAAATCGAATCTAAAAACTGTTTCTGCTTTACACTATTAATTGAACATAACGGCCTTTTGAATTTCCTTTCATTCAGGAGTCTAAAACTCCTAAACTAGAATGCATAGACTATCTGAAGGAACAACTAACATAACCTGGTGATCTTCACTTTGAAGCCACAGTGCCAGTATGGTAGTGAGCTCTCAGTCTTAAAGCAAACCACAGATGCAGGCCTCAGTTCACCTTAGCCAAAGGAAGTCCTTCCTATCATGTGTCAACACTGGAGTGTATAACTCACACTATTCCACAGTACCATACAGGAATATGGGAAAATAAGAAACATTTTCTGGAATATGCAGCTTCTCTAAAAGTTTTTTAAAAATATCTATTATCATTAACATATTATGTAGTGCTTTCTTGAGAGACATTTTTCTAGGCTTTCTAATAACTGACATAAATACTGGACTGACGTTAGAATAGCTGACAGTTTAAGAAAACAGGTAGTAACACGTCATGACAAACAAATAAGCACTAAATTAATGAATAAAAGACATACTCATCAGTTGAAGACAAAAACAAAGATTCATTCAGGCTAAATACATACTCTCACATCATAAACAATTTTCTTGAAGCATTTTTAATTCTACTTCAGATTTCTAAGACTGTCTTAAAAAAAAACCTAATTACTAGAAACATTGAATCAGAAAAAAGGAGAATAGAAGGCATAATTAAAAGTAATGCTGTAACATATTTTATAGTATAATTAAGTTCGCTTTTTCTTCTGTTTTCTTTTCAGCTTTGTGTATCTATCCCAGAGAGTAAAAATTTGTTTTTATGGAGGAGATCATGTCTGGGACTTGCTATAAAATTCAGATAGGCAAGGAGAAGATGGTAATAGTTACTGCCCTTGAATTGATTTTTCCCCTGGAATGGAACCCAAGGCCTCGCCCAAGCTAAGTAAGCACCTCCCACAGAGCCACACCCCAGTCCCAATCACTGTTAAAATGAGTGCTGGTACAGAAAGGGTTCAATATGCCATTTTCTCCGTTGATAAATACTTTATACCAAAGAACTGCAGAGGCCTTATAAACTTGCCAGAATTTTCATATATGGTAAAAAAAGAGCTGGGTTTCAATCCCAATGCTTGGGAAGCAGAAGCAGAAGGATCACAAATGTAAAGAAAGCTAGCTTAGTCTTTATGTAGCAAGACTGTCACACATACACACACGCACACACGCACATGCACAGAACCTACAAGAAACCTGATTTTCCTCCAGATAACACATATCTGGTGGAAATCTTGTTTTTAGATTAGTATTCCTAATAAATGAAAATGCTGGAATATAAATTCAAGTATATTTATATCGCTATTATTTTATAGCCCTGAGCCATTACAGCATCTGACAAACAATAAGTGATTATTACTTTCAATCTTTTATTTATTTATTTATTTATTTATTTATTTATTTATTTATTTATTTATTTATTTTAATGTGTATGAGTGTTATGCCTGCATATAGTTAAGTGCACCCGTGTCGTGAAATACCTGGAGTTACAGGCAGTTGTTAGCTGCCATGTGGGTGCTGGGAATCAAACCCAGGTTTACTGCAAGAACAGTCAGTGTTCTTAACTGCTGAGCCATCTTTCCAGCCCCATTTTCTGAAAGTTCTAAGAAAGATCTCATCATGTACATTCACTTCACAGCACAAACTGAGTTCATGTGCCATTAGAAGTCAAGGATAGCTTCTATGTAGTCTCATGAGACAGGGTCTCCCTATAACCCCAGCTGGCCTGGACTCGCTATGGAGACCAGGCTGGCCTTGACTCGCTATGGAGACCAGGCTGGCCTTGAGCTCAAAGAGATCCGCCTGCCTCTGCTTCCCGAGTGCTGGGATTAAAGGCCTGTGTCACCACGCCCAGCTTATAATACCTATTTATATATTATTTCTACTGGTAACTATAGTTGCCCCAAACATTCAGAGCTTTACTTCAATTAACTACATATATCACTTCATGAATAATCACAAAACCAAAATCCCTTCATGAACATCAGCACAATCTAAAAATACATGCAGGAATGTTTTCAGTCCCTTAGGGCTAGATGCAAGGAAAACAAGGTCTATAACAGCTACATGCCTGGTGTACAGAACCCTTCATCCTCATCCAGAAGAAGAATGGTGGCCTCAGTTAGTTCTAGAGGTGAATGCAGAGTGGTTTCAAATAAGATGGGCTCCTTTTGGAGTTGCCTACAACTCCCCTCACCTTGACTACCTGCTTATAAACAGCTACTGGAGGAGGCCTAAAAGTAACAGCTCAAAATGGCAAATGGCCAAAGATACCATGAAATGGGGAGATGTTTGTGGAAAAAATTTTGAGAAATTAGAGCTGTCATTTTTTGTTTGTTTTTTTTCAGACAGGATTTCCCTGTGGCCCCAGCAGGTCTAGAACTTGCTATGTAGACAAGGCTGGCCTTGAACTCACAGAAATCTGCCTCTTTGCCTCCCGAGTGCTGGGATTAAAGGTGTTGCCACAACACCTGTTCTATATCATATTTTATCAATTGTAAGACATACAATTATTTTTTGAAACATGCTTATAGCTTTTTGTCTGTTTGTGATAGAGTATCACTATGTAGTCCGTTGGGCCTCCAACATACAATTCTCCCACCTCAGTCTCCTATGTGCTGTGCTTACAGATATATATACCACCATGCCTGGCTATAATTATTTTTTTTGGGGGGGGGTGTTGAGGATAGAACCTATGGCTTCACACCTGGCAAGGAAGCAAGCACTGTACCACTAAGTTACATCCCCAGTCTTTTTTTCCCTTTTTTTTTTTCAGATAGTGTATCAATAACTTGCCCAGACTAGCCTTAAATTTTCCATCCTTTTCCCTCAGCCCCAAGTAGATGGAAGTACAAAGGTATTACTATTCCTGGCTTTAGGATAAATTTGGAGGGGGGCGGGGGAGCTGGGTAGGCACTGTCTCACATATCCCAGGCTGACTATGAACTCAGTATGTATCAAAGGATGATCCTCCTGCCTCAATCTCCCAATGCTGAGATCACAGGGATGTACACTCCACCCCATTCAGTTTATGCAGCACTGGGGACCAAACTCAAGGCTTCATGCATGCTAGGAAAACACTTTACAACTGAGCTACATTCTTATCCCCTAAAATAACCTTCTGATTTGATTGCATAAATGCAGTAGGATGGGGGGGTGTAATCAAAATACATTATATGCATGTATGAAAATGCCATAAGGAAACCCATTATTTTTGTACAATGTACACAAATTAGAAAGTAATAATACAATTATACAATGGAACACTATATGGTATAACAAATTTTAATGTGCTTATGTTGATACAAACTAGTAAAATCTGAATACAAAAGTAAAGAAGAAAATAACTTCCAAATTTAAAAAAGCATGCCAATTTGGGAGATTACAATGTAAACACATGCATCTTAGAACAAGTGAGCTTTGAGATTTTCTCAGCTCATCCTTCTCCACCCTGTACTCTTTTATCCTGGGGTCTTGTTCTTAGGAGCAAAGTTCCTCAATCTGTCTATGAATCAATTCAATCCTATGCTGCTGAAAGACAGATTTTGCCTCCTAATAGCCATTGTACAACACAGAGCACAGTGCACATTGAAAATGGAGCTTAACACATGCACACAAAAAACATAATCTGACTTCTGAATATTCATTTACTGCCAGAGCCTAAATTTAAGATATTCAGTTATGCAGAAAAAATGTCTCCTTACCTGGCTTCTAACAGCAGTGGGGCAGAAAACCACTTTGTAGTAAGAGAAGTTGTAATGGCTTTTGAATCAGCCTTTGCTGAAGAGAACAGGCACAGTGAAGCCAGTGCAACCAGAAGTCCCATGTTGTAACAGAGCCCTACAATGGGAAAAGAGAAGGGAATGTTTAAATTTCACAAGGAAGCACGAAAAATCTTAACACAGAGGGACACAAAATAACAGTAAAAGTACAGAAACAGAGATGCATCTGAAATATAACAGCTCTTAACACCTAGACAGTCCAACAACGGATGAAGAGTTATAGGCACAAGGAAAGGCAGGAAGTTGACTACATTCTTTTCTACAGAGGCTGAACATCGATTCCTAGGGAGTAATACCACACAGAGGGGTAAAAGCTGGTCCCACAGCAGCCTGCAAGCAACTTTATAAAGCAGGAGAGTAAATAAAGCAAAGACAGATAAAATGCACATGACAGATGGTGCTCTAAGTTGAATTCTAGCTTCTAAAAAGGATATGAAGTCCAAACCTCCACCTCAGAATGTGAATTTATTTGGAGATAGGGTCTTTACAAAGATGATCAAGTTACAATGCAGTCATTAGGATAGGCTAACCCAATATTGCTAGTGTTATAAAAGGTAGAAACCTGAATAGACACAGGGAGAATGTTTGGTGAAGACAGGTAGACATAGGAATTACACGGTAAGGGATACCTGGGGGCCTAAAGCTACCAGAGACTGAAAGAGGCAAGGAAAAGATCCTCTCCTATAGTTTTGGAGGAAATATGGTGCTGCCACTCCTCAACTTATGAGTTGTAGCCTTCAAAACTGTAAAACAATGAAATGTGTTGTTGGAAGCCACCCAGTTTATGGCTAAGGACTTCATCATGGTAGTCCTAATAAACTGATATAGTGAGTCTTAACTGCAAAACTAAAAAAAAAAACAACAACAACAAAAAAAAACCGTGATCTGTGGAACAGAGTATGTTGCTACTCTTATCTAATCCCTAAAATATTTTAGGGTTACCTCTTCAAAGGGGGGAATGTTAGAGTATCAAAAAGCCCTATGAAAGAAAAGAAAAGAAAAGAAAAGGAAAGAGAAGGAAAGAAAAAGTGAGTACACGAAGTTGTCAGAATAAAGTGGGAGATATGGGAGATACTGGAGGAGAGGGAGTGGACATGGATTTGATCACAATACCTTATATGCATGTATGAAGTTCTCAATAAAGTTTTTTCAAAGTTAAAAAAAAAAAGACCCATGATCTGAAACGAGCAAATCTAAGGATTTAGCAGTTTCTCATGACACCTGTCCCCATCTGCAAAGCAGGGAATCCAAGTTTCTAGGAAGCAGCCTGGAGGCTCCTGTCTCCTGTCAGCAGCCTCTCTAAACACACTGACATCCTCTTAGATAGCATCCAGAGCACTTCTGATCTGAGTTATCATGCTAGAAACCTACCTAACAAAACAGTGGCTCAGTGAAAGAGTACTTGCCTAGCAAGTCATCATGCCCACAATTCCAATAAAACTGCCACAAAATGAAAAAGAAATGCCACGTATAGTGACTCAAGTCTGTAGTACTCACTCGGGAGGCTGAGGTGAAATTAGGACTGTTTCAAGAAAAACAAACAGACAAACCACCCTAGCTATCTGGATGAGAAGCAAGAGGATGAGAGGGTCACTTCCTTGATACTGATTATAAATGTTATCAATGTGGGAGACAAGTGGTATTGGGGGGAACCTGTCAGTATCTACTTTTTTAATGACAATATCACTTTTGTTAATAGCCTGCTTTATACAATACATACTTTGAAGAATAGAAGCAAAATGAATTATAGCAAATAGAAAAGTGTCTAAGTGTTAAGTTGAGGCATCACCAGCTCCTCTATAAAGAAAAAAATAACCTAAACATCTCATGTGTAAATAAAGGTCTCCTGAAGTACAAAAAAAGTCAGGGGTTAGGGATATACTCAGTCAGAAAAGTATTTGTACAAATATAAGGACTTCAGTTTGAACACCCACAACATGATATATATATATAATTTTTTTTTTTTTTAAAAGCCAGGTTCAGCAGCAGGTGCCTATAATCCCAGCATTGGGGAATCAGAGACAGGAGGATTCCTGGGGCTCATTAGCCAGTTGAGTCAAATTGGTGAGAGACCTTGTCTGAAAAAAAAAACAAGGTAGAGGGGCTAGAGAGAAGGCTCAGCAGTTAAGGGTAATGACTGCTTTTGCAGAGGATCTGGGTTCGATTCCCAACACCCACATGGTGGCTACGAACTGTCCTTAACTCCAGTTCCAGGGGAATCCAACGCCCTCTTCTGATTGCCACAGCATTGCACGACACGGGTCCACTCGTACACATAAAATAAAAATAAAAAATATATATTTTTTAAAAAGGTGGAGGCTGGTTGTGGTAGTGCACACCTTCAATCCCTGCATTTGGGAGGCAGAGGCAGGCAGATCTCTGGGAGACTGAGGTCAACCTATGAGTTCTAGGCCAGTCAGGGTACCACAAAGTGAGGCCTTGTCTCAAAAAAAAGGGGGGAGAGCAATTGAGTAAAACACCCAATTTTGACATATGGCCTCCACACACACATACTAACTAACACACGGACATACAAAGTAAATTATTTTTTTTAAAAACCCATCCTGGGGGCTGGAGAGATGCCTCAGTGGTTAAGGGCACTGACTGCTCTTGCAGAGAACCTGGGTTCGATTCCCAACACTCACATGGCAGCTACGAACCGTCCTTAAC
This sequence comes from Nannospalax galili, assembly GCF_000622305.1. Classification (NCBI taxonomy): domain Eukaryota; kingdom Metazoa; phylum Chordata; class Mammalia; order Rodentia; family Spalacidae; genus Nannospalax; species Nannospalax galili. The sequence goes on from NW_008335195.1 coordinate 1,776,176, forward strand.
TCCAGTTCCAGGGGAATCCAAAGCCCTCTTTTAACCTCCGCGGCACTGCACAGCACTGCACAACACAGGCACACTCACATACATACAAGCAATACACTCATACACATAAAATAAAAATAATAAATATTTTAAAAACCCATATTTGTGACGACTACTATAAAGACCCTATAAAAATGAAAGAATTCATGCATAAAACTAAAATCTACTAGAAAAGAACAAATCAAACTAGGCATTTGACACTAAAACCTACCAGCATCAATTCCTGGCTGAGGGATGAAACAGAGCATAACCTCCTTTTCAGAACCCGGTAAAGTGTATTTCCAAAGAGAAGCAAGGACTTGAACTTTTACATACAACTCCAGACACCCACTCCCACAGGTCCATGTACTATAGCCTCAGAAGCCTGCTTTGCACACTACAACTAACATAGCTAATGAAGATTCAGGAGAGCTGTTATAACAGTTTGTCCTGAAGAGGCCTAGAGGTAAGATCCTCACAAAGAGATGATGGTTCCTATTGCCAGGTAAACACCACTATACACAGTAACCCAGGCAGACAGTAGGCAGAGAGTGGTAAAGGAATTGAGTGCATTACAAAAGGCACTGAGGAAACCTGAACTTAACTGCACAATAACTCTGGGTTAAGCATGGTTTTAGGTGCTTTACATATACCACATTAATGTTCACACACAAAAGCCCAAGGACTGAAGTTCTTTGAGGTTAGCAATCATGTCTACATGCAAACAGCATGGTACCTGGCACATTAGTGCCATATTCTATAGATAAGCTTTATGAAGGAGGTATTACCATCTCCATTTTCACACACTCCCACACACACAACATGTATACACACACACACACACACACACACACACACACACACAAATAAGGCAGTACATTTCAATTAAAAAGAAAAATAAGTTTCAGCTAAGTTTACCAAAAGCAAGTCCAGTGGAAAGGTCACAATCAGTTCCAATTCTTTTTGGGAGGTTGAGGTAGAAGGATCAGTAGAAGTTCAAGGCCAGCCTGAGATACGTTAAGACTCTATCTTAAAAAAAAAAAAAAAAAGAGCAAAACAAAAATTAAATAAACACCTGCCACTGTACAGGCATTCTAGGAAGGAAGGAACTTCATAAAAATTGACTAGCAAGTGCACAGATTTAAGGCATAACACCTCAGGCACATGTCGGCTTCCCAGAACAACCAAAACGCTTTTTCTCTAATCTGGCAACAAATGCAAAATAAGATAAAGACTGTAATCAAGGAACAAGAAAAATGCATGTTTATAACTTATTGGCGAAGTACGCAGATCTGGCAGGTCACACACTTAAAAGTTATCCAAGATATCCCAGCACTGAAAGAAAACGGCAACCAAGATGCATGAGCTGATTTCATTTTGGGGAAAACAGAAACCTATACGAAGACCAAGTCGTTCTCAATCAGAACCCTGCAGCATGCTGGTTCTCAGCCTACTCCAGGCTTCGTGTAAATTCTTGAGGGGGGCACTTCCTCTAGCTCTTCACCGAGAATCAAGACAGCTGGAGAGAGCCCGCTGCCAGCCGCCAGTAACAAGACCGCTGGGGACAGCTGGAGGCGCTGGCGAAGAAGAGGTGGGAGGCACTGGAGAGGAAACTAAGTCAGGAGAAAGGAAGCAGCTCAAGGTGCTAGGACCCTCTCGCGGCGCCCGAGGCCTCCCCAGGCCACCCCAGGTACCTGTCAGCCGCCGCGCCGCCGTGGCGCAAGCCTCCCCCTGCCTGCCCTTGCCCCGGCCGCGCTCGGTCCACGACAGCGCCGGTGACTACGCCGGGGAGAGGCGGGACCGCGGCGGCCGACGCTGCGCCAGTGAGAAGCCGACACGCGCCTTTCCCGCCGTTCTTCTCACAAGCCGGCTTCGCAAAGCAGCTGCAGGGTTGCCATCCGCCCCTGAACTTCCGCTTCCTAGAGGCGAAGGCTGGTCGACTTCCGGCTACCGAGTGCAGGCTGGGGTATCCTAGAGCGTTCTGCAGCTGTCCTCTTCCCAGCAAAGAGAAAGCATTCTCCTATGTTCTTAAAGCCCCAGAATAGCGCTAAACTGGGAGAGACAGAAGGGGAGGGGAGGGAGGGAGGGAGAGAGGAGGGAGGGGAGAGGGGAGGCAGAAACCATGTGAAGAGCATTTAGGACCTACGAATTCTTCACTTCCTTCAATAAAAAGGTACTTAACTGTTAAAAAGGTGCACGACGAAAGACAAATTGTCCTAATGCTTCTGATCATCTTGGACTTTATCCTAAACTAAATTTGTGTTCCAGGGGGCTGGTACGAGTATTATTTGTGAGACAATTATCTTGTCTCACACAAAGCAGTGGCAAATTAGTCTGCAGGGATTTCTTTGCCCTTTGATTTTTTTTTTCTTCAAATAATTATTATAAATTTGTTTCAGAATATATGATGCCAGTTAATGCAGAGACTTAGGAGAATAAATTATTGTTGACTGCTCAGCCCTGAATGAGACATCCATATCATTGCCTCCAATGCCTAGGGACCATCAGGGGAAAAGGGAGCAGAAAGAATATAAAGAGGCACAGGCAAGGTGGCTCCAAGGGTAAACATGCTTCTACTAAGCCCAACAACCTGAGTTTGATCCCCCTAAAGCTGGGCATGGGCTGGAGAGATGACTTAGTGGGCACAGCACTTGCTCTGTACCCCCTGTGAGGTTTGGAGTTCAGATCACCAGAACTCACACAAAAATGTGGCAGGCACCTGTAATCCCAGAACTCAGGAGGCAGAGACGACTCTTTGGCAAGGTGGGTCCATAGACTAGCCAGAATTTGGTAAGTTCCAGGTTCTAAGAAACCCTGCCTCAATAAACAGTGATGGAAGAAGATACCTCATGTCAACTTTGGGCCTCCACACACATGCACACATATACACACGCACACACAAACACACACAGACCTAGGCACTATGGCAGGCAGAGGTAGACTAAGACAGGCAGATCCCTGGGGTTCACTGGCCAGCTAGCCTAGCTAAATCAGGAGTTCCAAGCTAGTGAGAAACACTCTCAAAAAAAAAAAAAAAAAAAACCAAGATAGATGGTGTCCTGAGGAATAGCATCCATATGCACACATTTATTTGCACATTCACCAACCTGCACATACACGACATATGCCCAAAGAAAGAAAGCTGGTCTTTAGTCTGTATCTGCTCTCCAGATTTCAGAGCAGCACTTTGTCCTCAGTTTTTAGTTTTAGTAGCTGTTTCTTGTTGTAAGGGCATGAGAGACATCCGAGACCTGATAGGTAAAAATGTTGGGAGAGTGCAATGGAGAGCATGAGCGGATGGAGGAGGCACCGCGAGGCACAGATAGAATTCTCAGCAGGATACAGCTTTATTTTGCATGGGACACATTTCCCTCGGGGAAGGGAAAGATGTCAGCCCACGGGTTGTGAGCTGGGACTTATATATGGGGGCTTTAGGGTGTAGAAGGGGGGAGTGTTTGAGGGGAAAATCAGGGAGGGGGAAGCAAGAAAAGCAGGGCTTGTAAACCTGGCTTCGTTCAGTCTGCCAGGTAGGATTAGGGTCTGGAAGTGTTTACTTTTTCCCTCTTAAGATAAGAGAAAAGCTGTTGTGACAAACAGCTTCTAAAATCTTTGGTTAACAGGTAGAATCTGCTTATCTTATCTTTGGAGATCAGAGGAAAGGCAGGCTGCTTCTCAGCAGAGTTTGTTTCCCTTGACTTCAAAGGCCAAGGTGCCTATCAGCTCAGTTCCCTTTTTCGGGCTCCAAAAGTCTGTAGGTCCCTGTTGGGGAGTGGGGAAGCTGCTGCTGTTTGGAACCCTAACAAGACCCATAGGTAGAAACCAGCAGTCCAAGGCTCAGAGCACTCAAGATGAGTTTGTGGCAGAACTCAGGTCTCTAGATCAATGCTGTTCAGCATAAATAAAGTGTGAGCTAGTTGCCCACAAGATGGCTCAGTAGGTAAAGGCACCCACCATCAAGCATGCAGACCTGAGTTTGATCCCTCAGATCCACGTGGTGGAAGGAGAGAACCGATTCCTGCAAGTTGCCCTCTGACCATTACATGCACGCTGTGGCACATGTACACTCACACACTTACAGACAAATGCAGGTAATAAAGTGTGGATCACATGTGAAATTTTATTGCAGTAGTTAGGAGTAATGGTGTTTGGTATGGGGATTAAATCTATGACTTCATTCAGGCAGAGCATGTGCTTCCCGGAAAACTGATTTTTGACTGTCAAGCAAGTCTCCAACTCATGCTCCTGCGAGTATGTGCCTTCCCAGAGGAGCCTCCCAATCTTAGATTAGAATGCTCAGAACCAAGGGCCCAAATCAACCCCTGTTACTTCGTAAGTGGCCCATATTGGGTATATCATTATAGGGATGCAAAGCTGCCTAATGAACTGCCCCACCTGTGAGGTAGAAATGCAGGCTGCCCTAGTCTAAAGCAACAATGGGCTGTGAGTGTCACTTATACCATCTTCTTCCCCTGCACAAGAAGCCCCAGTTCCACAGCCTGACTATCACACCCTCATGGCTAATGATAAAACCTGCTGGAGCCAGGATGGGCTAGCATGCAGCAATAGCTCTGATGGCTCAGGGATCAGTCTTGGGTCAGCAGCTCCTGAGAATGCAGTTCATCTGCTCCAGGCACAGAAAACATTCTCCTGGAGACCATTAATCAGGGTTCTCTGGAGGAACAGAACTGATAAAATGAACATATATTAAAGGAGGATTTATTAGATAGGTGTCCATGTATAAATGCAATCTTTTTCTGTCAAAAACATGTTGAAGCTATATGCCAACACACACACAGGTCGAGGCTCAAAGGTAAATTTTGTATGTTTGTGATGTGCATATGTATGTGTGTACACATGCGTGTGGAGGTCAGAGATCAATCTTTAATAATCATTTTTTAAAGACTTAAATTTTTGTTTATTTTTTATTTTTTTAACTTACAAAAGCTTGTTGAGAATTTCATACATGCATATAAGGTATTTTGATCAAATCCATGCCCACTCCCTCCCCTCCAACATTCCCCCCCTAAAGAGGTAACCCTAAAATCTTTTAAGGATTAGTTACAAGCTCCCAAATAATTTTGACATTTTTGGCCTTTGGAACAGAGTATGTTGCTAACAGGCCCAAGGACATTTTGACTTTTATCCCAGAAACTGGCTAATTTCTTTGGGGTCTTTTTACCCTAACTGCCTAGCTAATTCCTACCTCCTATTCTTATCAAGCCATCCTCTGAAGGGGCTACCCAAATTGCCAATAGGGAATAGGGACACAGACCACTCTGGCTTCTTCCATGCTGAGCAGGGATGCAGGGTGAGACAACTGGAGTACCCCTTCAGTGGGTCTATCTAAAAGACTCCCAAATGCACAACTCTTGTCTCTAAGGGGAAAAGAAAGTCCTTGAATCATGAATAGGAGATGTGAAGGAGAAGTAAAGGCAAGAGTAATTAACATTACAAGTTCTAGACAGGGAACTAGAAAAAAGTCAGAACAGGGAAATTTTCAAATGTTCATATGAGAGTCCATTGGAGTTTCTTGACAAGGGCTTCCAAAAACATCCCTCTATATGGTTGCTCCTCATTTTTCTTCTGTCTTCCAAGGCTGGACTAGTTGGCTGGGAAGAGTGGCTGGTTACTCAGGTCAGGGTCCAGTGACCTTCCTTGGCACATCTTTAATGAATGCATTCTTATTTTATTTTACTTTAAAAATATTTATTATTTTTTATTTTGTGTATGCATGTATTGCCTGCATACAGGTAAGTGCACCAGTGCTGTACAATGCCTGTGGAGGACAGAAGAGGCCATCAGATCCCCTGGAACTGGAGTTAAGGACAGTTGCTAGCTGCCATGTGGGTGCTGGGATTTGAACCCAGGTCTTCTGCAAGCTCAACTTCTCAGCTCAACTGCTGAGCCATCTCTCCAGCCCCTAAATTTTTATTTTTAAGTGTATATATATATGTATCTGTGTGTGGGTGACTGCAGGTGCCCATGGAGACCAGAAGAGAATGTCAGATCCCCTACAGCTGGAGTTGCAAGCTGTTGTGATCCACCTGACGTAGGCACTAAGAACCTACCTAACTCTGGTCCTCTGGAACAACAGCAATAGCGAGAGCTCTTAACTGCTGAACCATCTCTCCAGGTGCTTCCATCAGCTTTTTCTTTTTTTAAGGGCAGTGCACCTGTGTCAAGAACAGAAGAGGTTGTTGGATGCTCTGGAACTGCAATTAGGGATGATTGTTAGCCACCATATGGGTGCTGGGATTCAAACCTGGGTCTTCTGCAAGAGTAGTCAGTATTCTTAACTGCTGAACCATCTCTCCAGCCTAGAGACAAGTTCTTTTACTTGACTGGAGCTTGCCAAGTTGGGTAGGCTGGCTGGCCAGTGAGCTCTGGGGACCTCCTGTGCCTTCTTCTCTGCCACTGGAATTGAAGTGCCCAGCTCTTTGACATGGTCTTTGAGTATTGAACCCAGGTTCTCACACTTGCATGGTATGCACTTTGCCAACTGAGCCATCTCTACAGCCTGAGCCCAGACCATTCTGTATTAGCTTTACAGAAGTCTTCTCTCTTTTGGGGGGTCAGGGCTTCACTATTTACCTCAGATTGTACTTGAACTCATGATCCTCCTGCCTCAAGCCATTCAAGTCCTCGAATTCTGGTCTTACACCACTACACCAGCCTTTTACAAAAACCTACCATGGATTTTTCTAGATCTGTTGATAAAAGTCCCCAAATTCTTTGTCCTTAGATCCACGTAGCCACTGGCCAATTGTTATGGGGTAGGTCAAGCTAGATTTGGCAGTCTTTAGCACTGATAACCTTCAGCAATACTTCTGCCCCCTAGACCAAAGCCCATGTCCCTGTAGAATCTTCCCATATCTCTTTTTAAATTTTTTATTGTGTGTGCAATGTGTGCATGTACATATGGGTGTCTGTATATGTTCGTATACATGCATGTGGAAACCAAAGGATAAACTCAGGTGCCATCCATCTTTTTCTTATTTAGAAAATTTTATTATTGTACATGTGTGTATATGAAGGGGTGTGTATCTGCAAGTCACCAAGCATGTGTGGAGCTCAGAGGGCAACTTTGTGGCGTCCTTTCTCTTCTTCCATGTTTATATGGGTTCCAGGGATCTTATTCAGATTGTTATTAAGCTTCACAGCAAGCATTTTACCATCTCTAGGATTGGGGATGTAGAGTACTTGCCTAATGTTCTTAAGTCCTTTGATTCCATCCCCAACACCAGATGAGGGGTTATGTGCCTATAGTCCTCTACGCAGGAGACTCAGGCAGGATGATTACTTGCTTTCAGGAGATCAGGTCCAACATAAGCAACCATAGGAAAACATTTTTAAAAAAATTAAAGAAAATTTAGAAAACTCAAATGTACAAAACGTTATCAAGTACCTATCATCCAAATATATTTTCATTTAAATTTCAACAGATTCCCTTTATTCATTTTTCTCTGCAGAGTTGTTGTTTGTTTGTTTGTGACAGGGTCTTATGTACCCCAGACTAGTTTCAAAATCTCTATGTAGCCAAGGATGACCTTGAACTACTGATCCTGCTGCCTTCATCTTCTCCTAACTGTTGGTATACAGGCAAGTGCCACTGTCTGGCTTATGTAGTGCTAGGGATTGGACCCAGGGCCTTGTACATGCTAGGCAAACACTCTACCAACTGAGCTACATCTCCACCCCTGAGATTCTGTTTTAACATACAAACTTTAAAAATATGTTTATTTATTATGTGTATGAGTGTTTTGCCTTCATGTATGCAGTGCCCAGTGCCTTTGGAGGCCAGAAGAGGTGTCAGATGCCCTGGAAGTGGAGTGAAAGATGGTTGTGAGCTGCCATAGGAATGATGGGAACCGAAAGAACAGCAAGTGCTCTTAATTGCTATGCTGTGTCTCTAGACCCTTTACATACAAACTTTTGGAAAAGGAATAAATGTACTTTCCCAGAGTATTTCTTATTCCAATATGGTGGTTTGAATGAGAAATGTCCCCCATAGGCTCAAGTGTTTGAACACTTGGTCCCAGTGTGTTTGAACACTTGGTCCCCAGTTGGTGGCAGTGTTTGTAACAGTTTGGGAAGCACCACATCATTGGAAGAAGTAGGTCACCACATTGCTTGAAGAAGTAGGTCACTGAGGCAAGCTTTGGGGTTCATAGCCTCTTCCCACTTCAAGTTCACCGTCTCTGCTTCCCGCATGTGCTTGAAGATATGAGCACTTAGCTTTCTGGTCCAGCTGCCTCTTGCCATGCCTTCCCTGCCATAATTCCCTTTGGAACTGTAAGTCCAAATAAACTCCTTCTATAAGATACCTTGGTCATGGTTTTTTATCAGAGAACTAATACATCCAGTCAGGATAGGATATGGCTGACTTTGGTTTTACGTGGATTTCATCTAGTTAAAAGTTTAATAGAGCCACCAACACCATATATGAACTAAAGAAAAATTCATACGTAACACAAATGTGGTGAACAGCTCCTTGCCACAGTTGCCCCCAAAATTCAGGAGCAATCTTAGTTTTTACTGAAAATATGTTAAAAATAAGAAGTCAGTAAAATGTAGTACATTTTTAAAAAAATCTCATTTTATTCTCATTGAATTTTTTTTTTTATTTCTGTTCTTGATACCGGAGAACAAAGCACTGTAATAAAGCAAAGAACATGTAACTAAAGCTTAGACATCAGCATTCAAAATCCCATTTGTAAACTCGCATTTGTAATCCCATTACAAATCTTCATTTGTAAACTCTTCCCAGGTACATTATGGGGCGGGTTGCTGGACCCCCCGGCGTGGTGTGTGTGGGCACCCTGGGGTCTCTGCCACACCTGGCTAGTCCTGGCGTGAGTCTGGCAGCAAGCGATGTGGGGAGCACGCCTGGGCTCCCGGGCGCACTCACTCTGGATATGTGGCCCAGGGTCAGGTGTGCGTGCACTCTCCCGCCGTGGTTCTGGTCCCGCTGGCTAGCCGCTGACGGGCCTGGCCGGCCACGCCTCTCTGGAGACGGCAGGTGTGCAGACTTCTCTGATGCTGGCTGTAGCTGATGGCTACACGCTTCTCTGGAGCGGAGAGCTTCCTCTGCTACTAGAGTATTATCTAGTCGGAATCCCGCCTCTATTACACCCTTGTACCCTTCCTCAGGATTGCGGAGTTCCTGGCCAGTGAACTCCACAGGGAAGAGGCACGGAGGCGGTGAAAGCTGGGGTATCCGTGGGCCGATAATGGAGGAATAGTGCCCTCCGGGGAGACTGGATCACAGAATTTAGTGTTACAGCTCAAGACAAGTG